>NC_054489.1:37895527-38155808 GCF_017639515.1 Carcharodon carcharias | reverse complement strand
GAACAAGGGGCCATAGCTTTAGGCTAAGGGGTATAGTTTTAAATCAGAGATAAGGAAGAATTACTTTTCTTAAAGGGTCGTGAATCTGTGGAATTAATTACCTCAGAATGCAGTGGATGCTGGGACGCTGAATAAATTTAAGGAGGAGATAGACAGATCTTTAATTAGTTCCTGGTTGAAAGGTTTTGGGGAGAGGGCAGGAAATTGGAATTGAGGCCGAAATGCGATCATCCATAACTGTATTGAATGGCGGGGAAGGCTCGAGGGGCTGAATTGCCTACTCCTGCTTCTAGTTCTTATGTTCTTAACTCAGGATGCTGTGTATCTTGAATGGGAACCAAAGGTTGGTTCTTCTCCCTTGCATCTGCTACGCTTGTTCTGTGTGGTAGAAATCATGAGTTTGGGAAATGGTGTTGAAGGGGCTTTGGTGAGTTCCTGCAGTTCACCATGTACATGGTACACACTGATCCCATTGGGTGTCCGTGTTGGGCACTGAATATTGAAGTTGGTGGGAAGGTTGGAGACTTCCTGACATCCACATCTTGACACCACTTTTGGGGTATGTTTTCTGCTTTGTAGAAACTAATGATGATGGAAATTGGGTTGGTTCATCGGCACTTTTCACCCTGTCTGATCCCCCACCCACACCATCCCCCCAGCAAAACTAGGATTCTTTTCCTAGACTTTCCACTCAAACGCATGCGCCAATCACCAAACCCGATGTCTACCATGAACCAGCCCAATTGGGCAAGATTTTAAAATGGAATTTATAAAACTGTCTTGAAATATCCACTCACATATTTAAGCATGTTAAAGGGTGCAATTCTATTAATACACAGAAAATGTGTTCATTCCAAAACTTAAGGATTTTAACAACAATATCAATCCATCCGCTGTGTGTAACATATTTTTCAAATGCTGAAACTTACTTGAAAAGAAGACAGGCCCTTTTTCTGGTTATATTGGAATGCAATAGTTATTGTCTTTGTAAATTAAAAAATCTGCATTGCAAACCCTTTAACACATGTCTGTTACAGTCCTCAATACCAAATGGCCAAGTTTATCTTTGGGGCCCTTTGGAAGGCCTGGAAACAATTGCACTACTTGTTAATTCACCCTGGGATGAGGTCAGTTTTGTGTGTGGAACCAGCTTTCTCTATGATTTCTTTTCAAAACAGACTTGCATTCACATAGTGCCCCACCTGTCTACAGGCGTGTCAAAGCACTCCGCAGCCTATAAAGTACTTTAGATGTATAGTGACTGCTGTCATGTTAGCCTTTGTTTAAATATAATTAGATAAGTATTCATTAAATACTCACTTTATAAATTGTATAACACAGAACAGGAAATCAGAATGTTGTTTAAGTGGAGAAACACTGCAGAACCTTGCAGTGCAGAGGGATATGGGTATCAATGTAAATGAGCAATGAAAATTTAGCTAGCTGGTAAAGCAAGCAATTCGAAAGGTAAATGGTATGTTGTCCTTTATTGCAAAGAGGATGAAGAAGACAAGTAGTGAAGTTTTTCTTCAACTCTACAGGCCATTTGTGAGACCAGACCTGGAGTACTATGCACATCTTTGGACTCCTTAAATAAACAGAGATTAATTTGCATTGGGGGCAATTCAGAGAGGGTTCACCAGGTTGATTCCTGGAATGAGCAGTTGATTAATGAAGCAATCTTGACCAGGTTGGGCCAATACTCATTCGAATTTAGAGGAATTAGAGGTGATGTCATTGAATCATTTAAGATTGTGAGGAGATTTGACTGGGTAGATGTTGAGGTGTTGCCTCTCTGGAGGAATCAGGAACGGGGGTTGGGTTCAAAGGACGGTAACTGCATGTGAGATGGAGATGAGGAGGATTTCTTTTGCAATGAGTGTCATTAATCTTTGAATTTCTTCACCCCAGAGAACAGTAGAGGTTGGGTTATTGAATATATTCAAGTTTGAGTTAGATAGAATTTGATCAACAAAGGAGTCAAAGGTTATAGGTGGCTGGCAGCGAAGTGGATTTTAGGCCACAATCAAATCAGTCAGAATCATATTGAATGGTGGAGCAGGCTTGAGGGGCCAAATGGCCAACTCCTGCTCCTTTTTTTCTGTTCTCATGTAATGCTGACAGTGTTTAACATGCAGGTTTTCAGAAGATGTAAACCACCAAGTGAAATAAGAGATTTTCATCCCCATTCTCCACTCATTCTCCTTCCACTCAAAGCCTGATGTCACTCTCAACCCCATTGTCTGATGTCCCCATATATTCACAGATGCTGACACTCCAGTCATCTTCTAAACCCACCCATTCCATTTCTCCATCTGTCCATTTCCAATTAATGCCTCCATTTTCCACTTGTCTGTCCTGAACATCACGCTCAGTGCTCTCTCCTTTGGAGCTTGAATATGGCCTTGAGCAGCAGAGGGGTAAAAGATGATAAATCAGGCCAGTTTGATTCACATTGTGTTCACAGTTCCAATGGGTGAGGGAAAATCCGATTGTGGAGAAAGGAGAGAACAGAAAAGGACTGACTGGAAGAGGCAGCAGTTAGGACAACCCAGAGCTGCGTATTGAAAACCAATCAGCACAACTGAAAAATGAACATCATTTCAATTAATGCGTAATATTGAAAATAATTTATTTGCAGTAAAGGCTCTCATTCTGTATAAAATTTTCCAGTTACAAAAAAAATTGCCTGTTCCCCAAAATCTTAATAAATATCATTAAATAAGTTATCGTGAAAAACTCACATCATACATTGTATAACACTGTAATATTTCATTGCATGAAGACATCACAACAATAAAGATCAATAAATTACAGTGGCTGAAATAGATTGAAAAGTTGGCCACTCAGGAGAGGAGAAATGGAAAGGTCAGTGTGGCTCAGGGTTTATCATTCTGCAAACCCATATTTTGAAAGCCTGACAGTAAATTACAGAGCCACCCACTGAAGCATTAGGATTACATCAGGGGAAAATGTCACAGCAATAAATATCAATAAATAAATAAATAATACAATTATGTCACTCATTGTTTTGTGATCAGTACAATAAAATATAAAATTTGTTACAAATATATATGGAAATATCTTTAAATTGAACGTCTTTAACATAAATATTCATTGCTCCCAGTTTGTAGTATATGTGTCTTTTTCAGTTTCTTCTGCTGATTTGTGCTATGATGAAAAGGAGCTGTTGTAAACGGGCCCTGGTCTCAGTGCGGATTATTTCCCAGGCACAGTCACTGAATTTCTGTAAAAGAAAATCATTCAGGGAAACTGATTAGAGAATGAACAGATTTCAAAATGGTGAAATGAACTACATGCCAGCAATCACACTGTCAATTATCAATTGACCTACCTCCTGTCTGAGAAACTTTTCCAGTTTCCTAAAGTAATTGTGAATGGCGGAGTTTCTCCTCATCTTGTGCTCTGATTCTGGTTTCCTGACACATTCTTCCAGCTCGCTGAGCTGCTGATCCAGGAGAAGCCGAAAATTCTCCACCTTGTCCTGGGCCCATGTGGCTGAACCCAGGTTCATGCTGTAGATCTTGCTGATGTGATGCAGGGTTTGATGAACAATCTGGATCCTGTCCTGTGCCTGTGTAAAATGTAGAGAATGACATTAGAGAAGACATGTTCTGCTTTAGTTTTAGAACAGGTTATGTTAAAGAACAAAAGACAAATCAAACTAAAAATGTTCAAAAGGGAAAAGATTAATTTTAGTGAGTTTAAGGGGGATCTGGCCCAGGTGTTTTTGAATCAAAGATTATTTTTTCCTTTATTCTTTCATGGGATGTGGGCATCATTGGCAAAGCCAGCATTTGATGCCCATCCCTAATTTCCCTTGAACTGAATATTTCAAAGGACAGTGGAAAGTCGAACTTGTGCCAAGAGTGTCATGTCAGTCAGGCCAGGAATAGATAGCAGGCTTCCTTTCTTAAAGGAATCAGTGAATCAGAGGGGCCTTTACAATGATCAATGATCGTTGCATGGTCAACATTACTGAGGCTCGTGTTGTATTCCACATTTATTGATTGAATTAAAATCCCACTAGCTGTATGGTGGGGTTTGAACTCATGTCCCCAGAGCATTAGGCTGAGCTATGATTTATTAAACCAATTCGAACTACCACTAAGCCACCATCTCCTCCAAAGGGCTACTAAGTCAAGAGATAAAGAACAGTTGAGGTTCTTTATAAGTGGGGATCTTATGGTTGCAGGCTGGACACCTTTCAATGCAGCAGAAAGGAAGGACATCCAAAGGTCAATGACCCAATAGCCAAAAGATGTAGAGATTAAAACAAAACAGAAAAAGAAGCCTTATGTTAAATAATAGGCTCTTAGTACAGTGAGAAACCAAGCTGACTACAGACAATATGGAGAAAAGTTACTAAAAGAAATGAGGAGTAAACAGAATGCATGAGAATTGATGAGCAGGTCACGTAAGAGGGAAGCTAAAAAATCTTTAATATGCATGTAAGTAAATGTTTGGTTGGGATGTTTAGTGAGCCAAATACAAGTATTCTTCCGAGATACAGGGGAGGAACTAAACCAGTTCTTGGAATTTGTCTTCACTTCACAAGCAGATGCTTCAAAAGTCACTGTGAAGGGGGAGTGAGTAGAGAAATTGGGTAGGACAAAAATAGATAAAGAGGAGGTACGTAAATTATTGACAGCACTCCGGGTAGGAAAGTCACCTGGTCTGGGTGGAATACAGCTGAGTTTGCTGAGCGAAATAAGGGTTCAGGTAGCAGAGCTTCTGGCCTTATTCTTCCAGTCCTCTTTAGACATGAGGGAGATGATGGCAGGGGAGCAGAAGATTTCTAGTAATTACATTCCATTCAAAAATGGATGAGGGATAAACCCAGTAACTACAGGCCAGATAATCCATTTTGGGATGTGGGAAACTTTCAGACACAGTAATCTCTGGAGGGGCAGGGAGAGCCTTGCTTCACCTTCTTTAAGGTAGGCCAGCCGTATTCAGTGCCAGTTAGGCACTTAAGTGGTTACCAGGATCAAGATACCAGGGGGTGGGTGGGATGGGGGTGGGGGTGACGGGGGAGGAGGGTGATGGTGAGGGCTGTAGTGGTGTAGGTGGAAATCCCTGTGGCTTTCACCACAGCCTGACATCTTCCTGATGCTGGGTTACTTGACCAGGTACTGACTACTGTTGAACGAAGGGCACCATGCCCTCAACCCCTTCTGGCAACAAAGAAGCAAATCTGACAGGGATTGCTCTTCGGAATTCCCACTTGGTGACTCCTCTGCCTGCTGCTAGTTGAATACAAGTGGCAAAGGGGCGAGATATTAACTGGGTCTCCTAGACCCTGCACCACTAGGTAACAGGAAGATTTTTTTCCTGTCTTGTTTATCCAAACCTGTCATAACCTTGTGTACATTTATCAAATGTGTCCTCAACCTCCTGTGCTGGAAATAAATGGTTACAATGCTAGATTTAGATGAGTAAATGTGAGGAGACTCGAGTGGAGCATAGTCACTGGCATGGACCGATTGGGCCGAATGGACTGTTTCTGTTCCACATTTCCGATCAACTGCCTCTTAGGAAAAAATAGGTTAGCAGGAACCAACTAACCAGCATTCATATATTCAAGAAAAATCATCTTTACCAAGCTTGATTGAGTTATGTGATAATGTAGCAGAGAGTGTTGATGAGGATTGTGCGCTGGATCTTGTGATGATTAGTCTTTTAAAAGTGTGCGTATGGATTTATTAACAAAATAGCAAAAGCAGATTCATTAATAACTTTCAAGAGAAAATTGGATAAATAGTCGGAGGAAAACTTCGCATTGTAATGGGAGATGAGAATGGGATTAATTTGAATAATTCATTCAAAGAGCCGCAGAGGTGTGATGACATCATTAGAAGATTCAGCGCGCTATTCGCATCAACACTCTCGGCTACATTATCACATAACTCAATCAAGTTTGGGAAAGATGTTTTTTCTTGAATATACGAATGCTGGTTAGTTCGTACCTACTAACCTATTTTTTTCTAAAAGGCAGTTGATAGGAAATGTGGCACAGAAACAGGCCATTCGGCCCAATCGGTCTCCTTCAAGCGCAGGATCATTTTATAATTCTGTGACCTATCCAGCCTGCGTGCTTCATGCCCCAAAGTCAATCAGTGCAGCTCAGGAGTGAGATATTTCGAGGAAGGCAAATTGTTAAGGGCAATAAGAAGATTAGAGGAAATTAGGTGGTTGAGGCAGTGAGATAAGTATAGGGAGTTAGATTAAGAAAAGTTGAGAAGTTTTCACGAAATCAATGATCCGAGGACAAAACGGATTCAACATCGCCCTCATCCTGATGACCACATTTGTGTCTGGCTGCATCAAGCTGTGCGTGGACCCTTGGAACGCAAACAGCAAATGCTGAGCTCCAACCTGTCCCCGGTGTCGCAAAGGATGGGACTGGCCTTGTTATCCTGAACACTGGAAGCATTTGGAACTTGCCTCACCACCTATCCCGTGTAGAAATGTTTAGGCAGAGAAACACCTTTGACAACAGGCCCATCAGGCAGTGGTCTGCACAGAATAATTCAGAGGCCGTCCAGGAAAAGGAGATGGGAGATTCAGTCGGAGGGTTAGAGGAATGGACTTAATATCAGGGAGGGAGATAGTTGGAGTTAAGGGGGTAGTGAGTGCGGTTAGAGAGAGTGATATAGTTCATGAGTGAGATAGCGAGTGAAATACAATAAGTGAGACCGCTGCCACTTCCACAATGGGTACAAATCACTCTAGTTCAAATTCCTGATGTGGAAGTTTCCGATCCGGTTGTTGATCTTACTTTGCATAAAAGCCCTGTGTGAATCAAATGAACCGAGTGTTCCTCACCTCTAATTCCTTCGAGAGTTTCACCAGGTTCAAGGGTTTGGTTTTCAGTGAGAGTCTCTGTCTTATACAGTGTCGGGGAAAGGGTCCGCCCTGAGAGGGGAAAACAATCGCTGTTACAATCAGCCCCAAAAACTCAAATACTGGAGAATCACAGACTATTCATTCCACAAAATGACAAATCGCAAAACCTTTCCCCTGATGTGACATTTCACAGCAAGCGGACACAATGTGATTCACCTCCCGCTCTGACTACAGGTTCAACTCACCATTGCATTCAGTTTGCTGAGAGTCTCTGTGTTGAGAACTTGCTGTAACTGCAGCCTCTCACATCCAAGACTGAGAGTCCCGGACAAGGAGAGCAACACCATCCAAAATCGCCAAATATTCGCCAAAGCCATGATCAAGCGACCCAGATTGAAACACCCCGAGCTGAGGATCAGACACTGACCGGATCTGGGTTCAACTTCGAACAACGGTTCTTCTGAAGTGAATGAAACACCGGGAGTGGGAAAGCTGCCGCTTGTGAAGCCGGAGCAAGCGCCTGAATGTCCAGTCCTGTGTGTGTGTGTGAATTGTGCTGGGAGGAGCCGTGGCTGTGAAGAGGGGGGACTGGCGATGTTGCTATTACCTTCGAAAAGCGAAATCTGGTTGCGGGAGTTTTGGAAGGACTTCAGGAGAGGATGAATTTGTCTGCTCCCTGTTTGAGGTAAGGAATCTGAAAGCTGGAGATTCCTGAAACAGTGACTGGAAGATGCCCGGGAGAAAATCACAAACCGCACTCGGTTCCAGGTCAACCTTCCAACAATTTGGATCAATATTATTCATAAGGCTTTGGGAGAATTGTAATGTTTCCTCCAAATTGAACGGATTTGCATTAAGGGGGCATTAAAGGAGCATTTGGTTAGATTGTTCGATTATAAAGCTGTTCGTGTTCTTGCGTTCTCTGCCTGTAGGCAGATTCGACCCATTGCACTGCAAGATCTCCATAAGGTGATAGTCAAATTAATAAATTACATTCAAGATGCCCGTGACATATGTAAACTATTCTCCTCCTTCTCGCCCTGTCCGCAACCTTTGACATGGTCGACATGAACATCAGAATTCAACTTTCTCCACCATGGACCTGCTGGTTGGGGATACACTGCCTGGCTCCCACTGTTCAAATACAGTCTTTAAAACCCCAGAATGGCATCTCTTCTCCACCATCACCCACCCAGCCCCAACCTTTAGCCTCTGTGCCCCCAAGGACCTATCTTTGGTCCCTTGCTATTTCTCATCAACATGCCGCCCCTCGGGGAGATCAAACAAAACACAGCGTCAGTCTCCTGGGTAAGAAATGCTTGACTTTACAGCCCTCATCGTCATTTTCTAATCACTCCAGGCCCTAAACACTCCCTATCTCCGTAATCACATTCAGCCGTTCAACCTTCCGAGATACCAGCTCTCCTCTAATTCTACCGTCTCCGCAATCCCCACTTCAACTGTTCCACCATTGGGGGCTATCCCTTCACCTGCCGAACTCTCAATCTCGTTAATTTTTGACCGAAACCTCTCTGACTCTTTCCCCTTATTTTGCCATTAAAACACTCCTTAAAATCAACTTCTTTGACCAAGCTTTTAGTCACCTGCTTTAATATCTTCTCCTGTGACTTGGCATCAGTTGTCTACAGTATCACAATGTCTTCACACTGCAGAAAAAGGCCATTTGGCCCATCGAGTCTACATTGGTTCTCTGAAAGAGCATTCAACATAGTTGCACTCCTCTGCCTTATCCCTGTAACCTTGCACATTCTCTCCCTATTCAGGTAGAAATCCAATTCCCTGTTCAATGCCTCGATCGAACCTGCCCCCAACACACTTTCAGGAAGTTTGTCCCAGACTCCAACCACCTTCTAGGTTCAAATACTTTTCCTCACATCACATTTACCCCTTTTGCCAACTATTTTGAACCAGTGCCCTCTAGCTATTGATGTTCACTTTAGTGGAAACGGTTTCTCATTATTTACCCTGTCCATACCCCCCAGGGACTTGAGTCCCTCAATCAAGTGTCTTCTCCACCATCTTTTCTGCAAGGAAAGCAGTGACACCCTCTCCAATCCATCTACATACCTACAGTTCTTTATCCCGGGAATCATTTTGTGAATCTCCTCTGTGCTCTCACCAATGCCTCACATCCTTCCTCAAGTATGGTGCGAAGAACTGGACACAGTACTCGAGATGACGCCTAAATGGAGTGTTATACAAGTTCGACATGACCTCTTTTCTCTTGCACTCAATGTCCCTATTAATGAAGCCTAAGCTACTATATGCTTTTTAACTGCTCTCTCAATATGCACTGCCATTTTTATTGACCAATCCGCATATACACCGAGGTTCCTCTGTTCCAACACCTCCTGTACAGTCACTCCCTTCAATGTATACCGTCTCTCCTTACCTTTCCTGCCAAAACGTATCACCACACAGTTCTCTGCATTGAACTTCATCTGCCACTTGTCTGCCCAATCCACCAACATGTCTATGTCCTTTTGAAGTTCAACACTATCCGCATCACAGTCGACAACATTTTCAACTTCGTATCATCGGCAAAGTTTGAAATCTTGCTGTGCCCTCCACGACAAATGTTGCTGTATAACATTCCCGTGAGGCACCTCGAGACCTTAAAGTCGCTCTGTCATTCTGAATGGTTGTTACTGATGGGCTGTCTCTGATTTGCCCCCTTTCCCCTGTCAGGGTCACATTCCGCTTCTTCCGTCACTGAGTGCCCTCATCCTCAATGTCTGCTTTCCAATTTCCTCTCAGATCCCATTTGTTCCTTCACCAAGATTCAGAATTATTCTCTCCTGGATGCTGATTCCCTCTCTCCCCTCAACATAATTACCGACTCTGTGTTTTGTGTTCAACTCACCATTGCATTCAGTTTGCTGAGAGTCTCTGTGTTGAGAACTTGCTGTAACTGCAGCTTCTCACATCCCAGACTGAGGGTCCCGGACAAGAAGAGCAACACCATCCAAAATCTCCAGATACTCGCCAAAGCCATGATCAAGCGACCCAGAGTGAAACACCGATGTGAAAGGTGAGAAACCGACGGCGTCGTGGTTCCGCGGCGAAAACGGTTCTTCTGAGCGGAATTAAACTCGGAAAGTCGAATCGGAGCCGCTTGTGATCCGGGAGCGAGCGCCTGTGCTGCCGAACGGTGTGAGTGTGGAGTGTGCTCGGTGCTCTCACTGGCACTGCCATGCTGTCGGCTTTAATGTGTGGCATTACATTCGAAAAGTGAAAATAGGCTCAAAGATTTTTGGAAAAGCTGCGGGAAATCAATAGTTTGTCCGGTGTCTTTCTGAGGTCAGGAATCTAAAAGCTGGAGATTCCGGAAGCAGCGAGTGGAAAATCCCCTGTTGAAAATCGCAGGCAGCGCTCGGTTCCAGCTCAGTGTTGTGTGTCTTCAGCTCACCTGGGACACAAAGGTGGTGTAGAGGGAGGCACTGAATTGGGGGGAGTGTGAACATGTATCATCCGGGTTTTATCATCCGGATTATAGAGAGAGTGACAGCGGTAATCCGGTGCGGCGGTTTTTAGTGCTGACATTGGGCCCCATGAAGAGCGATTCCCTTTGAAATCTAGTGTCCCCGCGGTGTGTTCACATGGCGCTTGTCCTGTTCACACTTCACAGGTTGGACATTGCAGAGAGCTCGGCTCACAGCCCAGGGACACCGCTTCATGGAGACTGACTCCGCTCCGATTGGCCTGCCCCACAATCTACTCTTTAACTGGGAGAAGGTTCTCATTTCTCGGTTGTTTTCTGGAGCCATTTTAGGATTAGGGTTGAAAGAATATTTGATCTGCTCCGATTCTGAGTCCGAAATTGATCCCGCTCTCTTTTCCTTCATCCTTTCTTTCTTGTCTCTCTCCCGGGAAAGTGTCCGTGTCACTTTCTCTCTGCAAATTAACCTGGTGTGAATTTCATCCAAAAGCGAAAGTGCCTGAAGGAAAGTGACGTGTTTTGTCATTTCCGAAAGGGAGGAGAGTTTGTAAAGAGGGTGGATCAGACTGAGAGGGGTGAGGAGCAGTTGGAAAAAGCATTGGGGTATTCGGTAAATGCCCGGGTACATAGGGAATGTCACCAAATCCCTCTCAACTGGAAGTGTCACCAAAATCTACCGTCCGGGTGGATGTGGGAGCGGGATCCCACATTCCCAGCTGGAGACAGGAGAGAAACTGCAATTTACAACAATGCTGTTATTGGCGAATAAAGCAGTGGGAATTGTAATTATTGGAGGCGGAGGCGGAAGGAGGGTCAGGGAACTGAAGGAAGAATATTGAAAGCACTGACGAGTGACATTAATGGAAATAGAAAGGATCCCGCTCCCACATCCGTAGGGGAGCGTGTGCATCTTTACCTTACAAAAATCTGCGGCCCATTCACAGCTACTTTTGCACAATTTGGCTTCATTTTTTTCCTTGATGGGACGCGGGCGTCTCTGGAAAGGCCAGAATTTGTTGCTTCTCCCTAATTACCCGACAGAAGGTGGTGATGAACCGTACCATTGAACCCCTGAACTGCTGCCGTTCATGTGGAGTACGTGAATTTACAGAGGTGTTGGGAAGGGTTTTCCAGGAGTGTTAGACTGTAACAGTGAAGAAATGGTGATGTGGTCGCAAGTCAGTATGCTTGTCGCTTGAATAGGAAGCAAACTTTGGTGCTGGTCCCTTGCGTCTCCTACCCTTGTTCTTCTTGGTGGTAGAATTCGTGATTTTGGGAATTGGTGTTGAAGGGGCTTCGGTGAGTTCCTGCAGTTCACCATGTACATGGTACACACTGATCCCAGTGTGTGTCGGTGGTGGGCAGTAAATATTGAAGTTGGTTGGAGCGTTGTAGACTTCCTGAAGTCCACATCTTGATACCACTTTTGGGGTTGGTTCATCCCCACTTTTAACTCTGACTGACCCCTAGCCACCACCCCACCACCCCCCCCCCCCCCCACCCCCACCCCCAGCAAAAGTGGGATTCTTTTCCTAGACTTTCCAGTCAAATGCATTTGGTAACCCACAAACCATGAACCAGCACAATTAGGCAGGATATCAAAAATGGATTTTGTAAAGCTGTCTTGAAATATCTATTTACATATTGAAGCGTGTTAATCGGTGCAGTTTTAATAATACACAGGAAATATGTTAATTCCAATACTTATGAATTTTAATCACAGGACCAACCCACCTGCTGTGCGTAACATTCATTTCAAATACTGAAATTTACTTGAAAAGAAGATAGGTACATTTCATGGTTATATTGGAATGCAATAGTTATTGTCTTTGTAAATTAAAAAAAGTTGCATTGCAAACACTTTAACACATGTCTGTTGCTGTCCTCAAACCCGAATCATCCAGTTTATTTTTGGGGCCCTTTGAGAGGCCTGTAAACAACTGCACTGCTGATAAATTCACCCTGGGGTGAGGTCAGTTTTGTGTGTAGTGCCAGCTTTCTCTACGATATATTTTTTCAAAGCAGGCTTGCATTAACATTGTGCCCTTCCTGATCACAGGTGTCTCAAAGCACTCAACAGTTTATAAAGTACTTTCGATGTGACTGATGTAATGTAGGACACAAGTTAGACTTTGCTGTGCCCAGCAGAAAATCAGAACGTTGTTTCAATGGAGAAAGAACACCGAATCTTTTAGTGCAGAGGGATCTGGGTGTCCTTGGAACTGAGCAATGAAAATTTAGCAAACAGGTAGAGCAAGTAATTGGAAAGGTAAATGGTATGTTGTCCTTTATTGCAAGAGGATGAAGAATACAAATAGGGAAGTTTTGCTTCAACTCTACAGGCCATTTGTGAGACCAGACCTGTAGTACTATGTACAGCTTTGGTCTCCTTATTTATTCAGGGATTAATTGCATTGGAGACACTTCAGAGAGGGTTCAGCAGGTTCATTCCTGAAAAGAGAAGTTGGTTTATGAAGCAGTTTTGACCAGGTGGAGCCTATACTCCTTCGAGTTTTGAAGAACAAGAGGTGATGTCATTGAATTATTTAAGATTGTGTGGATATTTGACAGGGTAGATGTTGAGGTGTTTCCACTCTGGGGGAATCTGTAACTGGGGAGCACAGTTTCAAAATACAGCAACTGAATGTGAGACAGAGTTGAGGAGGATTTCTTTTGCGCCAAGTGTCATTAATCTTTGAAAGTCTCCACCTCAGAGAACAGTGGAGGTCGGGTTATTGAATATATTGAAGCCTGAGTTAGATGGGATTGATCAACAAAGGAGTCAAAGGTTATAGGTGGCAGGCAGGGGAGTAGATTTAAGGCCACAATCAGATCAGTCGGAATCTCATTCAATGGTGGAGCAGGCTTGACTGGCCAAGAGGACTACTTCTCTTTTTTTTCTGTTCTTATGTAATGCAGACAGTATTTATCATATAGATGTTCGGAAGGTGTAAACCACCTTGCGAAATAAATGATTTTCATCCCCACTCTTCACTCATTCTCCTTCCTACTCATTGCCTGATGTCACTCTCAACCCCATTGTCTGATGTCCCCATATATTCACAGAGGCTGACACTCCAGTCATCTTCTATGCCCACCCATTCAATTTCTCCATCTGTCCATTTCTAATTTATGCCTCTATTTTCCACTTGTCTCCTGAACATCACGCTCAGTCCTCTCTCCTTTGGAGCCAGAATGTGACATTGAGAAGCAGGGGGGTAAAAGATGATATATCAGCGCAGTTAGGTTCACAATACATTCACAGTTTCAATGGGTGAGGGAAAATCTGATTGTGGAGAAAGGAGAGGAGAACAGAGAAGGACTGACAGGAAGAGGCAGCAGGTGGGAGAATCCATAGCATTTATACTGAGTATGGAAAGCCAACAGATAAAACCAAAAAATAAAACATCATTCCAGTCAATGCGTAATATTGAAAACAATTTATTTGCAGCAAAGGCTCTCATTCTATATAAAACCTTCCAGTTACAAAAAACTTTATGTGTTCCCCAACTCTTAATAAATATCAATAAATAAATTATCATTAAAATTCACATTACACTTTAAATAACATGTAACATTTCATTACATGAAGACATCACAACAATAAAGATCAATAAATTACATTCGCTGAAACAGAATGAAAAGTTGGCCACTTAGGAGAGGAGAAATGGAAAGGACAGTGCGGCCCTGGGTTTCTAGGTTTGCAAACCCATATCTTGAAAGTCTGACAGTAAATTCCAGAGCAGACACTCCACCCACTGAAGTGTTAGGAATATATCAGAGGAAAATGTCATAGCAATAAATATCATTAAATAAATAAATAAAATAAATAATCCCATCATGTCACTCATTGTTCTGTCATCAGTACAATAAAATATAAAATTTGATACAAATATATATATAAATAGCTTTATGTTAAAATTTTTTCAAAATAAATATTCATTGTTCCCAGTCTGTGCTAAACATGTCTTTCTCAGTTTCTTCTGCTGATTTGTGCTATGATGAAAAGGAGCTGTTGTAAGCGGGCCCTGGTCTCAGTGTGGATTATTTCCCAGGCACAGTCACTGAATTTCTGAAAAAGAAAGTTATTCAGGGAAACCGATTAGAGAATGAGCAGATTTCAATGTGGTGAAATGAACTACATGCCAGCAATCACATTGTCATTTATCAATTGACCTACCTCCTGTTTGAGAAACTTTTCCAGTTTCCTAAAGTAATTGTGAATGGCAGAGTTTCTCCTCATCTTGTGCTCTGATCCTGGTTTCCTGATACATTCTTCCAACTCACCGAGCTGCCGATCCAGGAGAAGCCGGAGATTTTCAACCTTGTCCCGGGCCCATGTGACTGAACCCAGGTTCATGCTGTAGATCTTGCTGATGTGACGCAGGGTTTGATGGACAATCTGGATCCTGTCTTGAGTCTGTGTATAATGTGGAGAATGACATTAGGGAAGACATGTTCACCTGTAGTTTTAGAACAGACTATGTTAAAGAACAAAATACAAATAGAGCTAAAAATGTTCAAAAGGGGGACGATTAATTTTAGTGTGTTTAAAGGGGATCTGGCCCAGGTGTATTTGAATCAAGGATTCTTTTTTCGTTTATTCTTTCATGGGATGTGGGCATCACTTTCAAAGCCAGCATTAGATGCCCATCAATAATGTCCCTTGAACTGAATATTTCAAAGGACAGTGAAGATTCGACCATGTGCTGAGAGTGACATGTCATCCAGGCCAGGTGCAAAAGTCACGTTTCCTTTCTTAAAAAGCATTAGTGAATCAGAAGTGTTTTACAAAGATCCATGACAGTTGCATGGTCAGTATTACTGAGACTAATGTTATGATTCCACATTTTTTGATTGAATTAAAATTCCACCAGCTGTGTGATGAGGCATGAACTCAGGTATCCAGAGCATTAGCCTAGCCCACGAATTATTAAACCTGTGATTCTACCACTAAGCCACCATCTCCTTTTAAATAGTGCTTCCTCAGGAGAAAAGGAGCATTTGAGGCTCTTTTTAAGTGGAGTTGTTATGGTTGCAGACTGGACTCCTTTGGATGAAATAGAAATGAATGACATCCAAAGGTAAATTACGTCATCACCAAAAAATGTAGAGATTAAATCAGAACAGAAAACGAAGTCTTATGTGAAACATTAGGCTCTTAGCACAGTGTGGAACCAAGCTTAATGGAGCCAATATTGAGAAATGTTATCAAAAGAAATGAGGAGTAAACAGAATGCATGAGAATTGATGAGCAGGTCACGTAAGAGGGAAGCTAAAACCTTTAATAAGCATGTAAGTAAATGGTTGTGATGATTAGTGAGCAAAAAAATAAATGTTCTAGTGGGAAACAAAGGACATGGCTGAGGATCTAAACTAATTCTTGGAATTTGTCTTCACTTCACAAGCAGATGCTTCAAAAGTCACAGTGAAGGGGGAGCGAGTAGAGAAATTGGGTAGGATAAAAATAGATAAAGAGGAGGTATTTAATATATTGGCAGCACTCAGGTTAGGAAAATCGCCTGGCTAAGATGGCTGAGGAAAGCAAGGGTTGAGATAACACTTCTGGCCGCATTCCTCCAGTCCTCTTTACGTATGAGGGACATGATGGCAGCGGACCAGAAGATTTCAAATACTTAAATCCCATTTAAAAATGGAAGAGGGATAAACCCAACAACTACAGGCCAGTTAGTGCATTTTGGGTGGTAGGAAACTTTCAGACACTATAATCTCTGGGGAGACATCTTTACCATCAAATCATCTTTGCCAAACTTGATTGAGTTATGTGATAATGTAGCAGAAAGTGTTGATGAGGTTTGTGCGCTGGATCTTGTAATGATTCGTCTTTTAAAAGTGTGCGTATGGATTGATTTACAAAACAGCAAAAGCAGATTCAATAATAACTTTCAACAGAGAATTGGATAAATAGAGGAAGAGGAAAATTTTGCATTGTTATGACGGATGAACGTGGGATTAATTTGAATCATCTTTCATAGAGCTGCAGAAGTATGATGACATCATCAGAAGATCCAGCGTACTAATCTCATGAACACTATCTGCTACATTATCACATAACTCAATCAAGTTTGGGAAAGATGATTTTTCTTGAATATATGAATTCTGGTTAGTGCGTACCTATTAACATATATTTTCCACCAGGTAGTTGATCGGAAATGTGGCACAGAAACAGGCCATTCGGCCCAATCGGTCTCCTTCAGGACAAGATCATTCTATGAGTCCATGAATCACCCTGCCTGCATGGTTCATGCCCCAAATTCAATCAGTGCAGCCCAGGAGGGAGATGTTTCGAGGAGGCAAATTGTTAATGGGAATAAGATGATTAGAGGAAGTGAGGTGGTTAGAGGCAGTGAGATAATTATAGCGTGTTAGGTTGAGAAAAGTTGAGAAGTTTTCACGAAGTCAATGATCAGAGGACAAAACGCACTCAACATCGCCCTCATCCTGATGACTACATTTGTGTCTGGCTGCATCAAGCTGTGTGTGGACATTTGGAACGCAAAGTATAAGTGCTGAGCTCCAACCTGTCCCAGGTGTTGCAATGGATGGGACTGGCCTTGTTGTCGGGAACACTCGAAGCCTTTGGAACTTGCCTCACCACCTATACCGTATAGAAATGTTTAGGCAGAGAAACACCTTTGACAACAGGCCCATTTTGCAGTGGTCTGCACAGAATAATCTAGAGACCCTGCAGGAAAAGGAGATGGGAGCTCCAGTCGGATGGTTCCCAGAGCAGGTGGTTAGAGGGAGGGACATAATATCAGGGAGGGAGATCGTTGGAGTTAAGGGGGTAGTGAGTGCGGTTAGAGACAGTGATATGTTTCATGAGTGAGATAGCGAGTGAAATACAATAAGTGAGACTGCCGCCACATTCACAATGGGAACAAATCATTCTATTTCAAATTTCTGATGTGGAGGATTCCGATCCGGTTGTTGATATTACTTTGTATAAAAGCCCTGTGTGAATCAAATGAATCGAGTATTCACTCACCTCTAATTCCTTCGAGAGTTTCACCAGGTTCAAAGGTTTGGCTTTCAGTGAGAGTCTCTGTCTTATACAGTGGCGGGGAAAGGGTCCGCCCTGAGAGGGGAAAACAATCACTGTTACAATCAGCCCCAAAAACTCAAATACTGGAGAATCACAGACTATTCATTGCACAAAATGACAAATCGCAAAACATTTCCCCTGATGTGACATTTCACAGCAAGCGGACAAAATGTGATTCACCTCCTGCTCTGACTGCAGGTTCAACTCACCATTGCATTCAGTTTGCTGAGAGTCTCTGTGTTGAGAACTTGCTGTAATTGCAGCCTCTCACATCCCAGACTGAGGGTGCCGGACAAGAAGAGCAACATCATCCAAAATCTCCAGATACTCGCCAAAGCCATGATCAAGCGACCCAGAGTGATTCACCAATGTGAAAGATGAGAAACCGGCGGCTTCGTGGTTCCGCGGCGAAAACGGTTCTTGTGAGCGGATTTAAACACGGAAAGTCGAATCGGAGCCGCTTGTGATCCGGGAGCGAGCGCCTGTGCTGCCGAACGGTGTGAGTGTGGAGTGTGCTCGGTGCTCTCACTGGCACTGCCATGCTGTCGGCTTTAATGTGTGGCATTACATTCGAAAAGTGAAAATGGGCTCGAGGATTTTTGGAAAAGCTGCGGGAGATCAATAGTTTGTCCGGTTTCTTTCTGAGGTCAGGAATCTAAAAGCTGGAGATTCCGGAAGCAGCGAGTGGAAAATCCCCGGTTGAAAATCACAGGCAGCGCTCGGTTCCAGCTCAGTGTTGTGTGTCTTCAGCTCACCTGGGGCACGAAGGTGGTGTAGAGGGAGGCTCTGAATTGAGGGGAGTGTGAACATGCATCGGGGGCTGGATTTTATCATCCGGGTTATAGAGAGAGTGACAGCGGTAATCCGGTGCGGCGGCTTTTCGTGCTGACATTGGGCCCCATGAAGAGCGATTCCCTTTGAAATCCACTGTGTCCCCGCGGTGTGTTCACATGGCGCTTGTCCTGTTCACACTTCACAGGTTGGACATTGCAGAGATCTCGGCTCACAGCCCAGGGACACCGCTTCATGGAGACTGACTCCGCTCCGATTGGTCTGTCCCACAATCTGCTCTTTAACTGGGATAAGTTTCTCATTTCTCGGTTGTTTTCTGGAGCCATTTTAGGATTAGGATTGAAAGAATATTTGATCTGCTCCGATTCTGAGTCCGAAAGTGATCCCGCTCTCTTTTCTTTCATCCTTTCTTTCTTGTCTCTCTCCCAGGAAAGTGTCCGTGTCACTTTCTCTCTGCAAGTTAACATGGAGTCAATTTCATTCCAAAGCGAAAGTGCCTGAAGGAAAGTGACGTGTTTTGTCATTTCCGAAAGGGAGGAGAGTTTGTAAAGAGGGTGGATCAGACTGAGAGGGGTGAGGGGCAGTTGGGAAAGTCTTTGGGGTATTCGGTAAATGCCCGGGTACATAGGGAATGTCACCAAATCCCTCTCAGCTGGAAGTGTCACCAAAATCTACAGTCCGGGTGGATGTGGGACCGGATCCCACATTCCCCAGCTGGAGACAGGAGAGAATCTGCAATTTACAGCAAAGCTGTTATTGGCGAATAAAACAGTGGGAATTGTAATTATTGGAGGCGGAGGCGGAAGGAGGGTCAGAGAACTGAAGGAAGAATTTAAAAGCACTGGCGAGTGACATTAATGGAAATAGGAAGGACCTACGGCAGCGTGTGAATCTTTACCGTACAAAAATCTGCGGCCCATTCACAGCTACTTTTGCATAATGTGGCTTCATTTTTTCCTTGATGGGACGTGGGCGTCTCTGGCAAAGCCAGAATATGTTGCTCCTCCCTAATTACCCGACAGAAGGTGATGATGAACCGCCCCCTTGATCTCCTGAACTGCTGCCGTTCAGGTGGTGTACGTGAATTTACAGAGGTGTTGGCAAGGGTTTTCCAGCCGTGTTAGTCAGTAACAGTGAAGAAATTGTGATATGGTTCCAAGTCAGTATGCTTGTCGCTTGAATCAGAAGCAATCTTTGGTGCTGGTCCCTTGCGTGTGCTACCCTTGTTCTTCTGGGTGGTAGAAGTCCTGAGTTTGGGAATTGGTGTTGAAGGGGCTTTGGTGAGTTCCTGCAGTTCATCATGTACATGGCACACACGGATCCCAGTGTGTGTCGGTGGTGGGCAGTAAATATTGAAGTTGTTTGGAGCGTTGTAGACTTCCTGACGTCAACATCTTGATAGCACTTTTGGGGTCGATTTTCTGTTTTGTAGAAATTAATGGTGATGGAAATTGGGTTGATTCATCCCCACTTTTCACCCTGTCTGACCTCTACCCACACATCCCACCCACCCCCCATCCGCCCCCCACCCCCCTCCCCCAGCAAAACTGGGATTCTTTTCCTGGACTTTCCACTCAAACGCATTTGCCAATCACCAAATCCGATATCTACCATGAACCAGCACATTTGGTCAGGATTTTAAAATCGATTTTGAAAAGCTGTCTTGGAATAACCATTTACATATTGAAGCGCGTTGATCGATGCAGTTTTATTATTACACATAAAATATGTTCATTCCTAAACTTATGGATTTTAACGACAGGACCAACCCACCTGCTGTCCGTAACATTCATTTCAAACACTGAAACTTACTTGAAAAGGAGTTAGGTACATTTCATGGTTATATTGGAATGCAATAGTTATTGTCTTTGTAAATTAAAAAAAAGTTGCACTGCAAACCCTTTGACCCATGTCTGTTGCTGTCCTCAGACCCAAATCATCCAGTTTATTTTTGGGCGCCCTTTGCTAGACCTGTAAACAACTGTACTGCTGATAAATTCACCCTGGAGTGAGGTCAGTTTTGTGTGTACGGCCAGCTTTCTCCATGATATTTTTTATCAAAATAGGCTTGCGTTCACATTGTGCCCTTCCTCACCACAGGTGTCTCAAAGCACTCAACAGCTTATAAAGTACTTTAGATGTATCGCGACTGATGTAATGTCAGACACAAGTTAGCCTTTGTTGTGCCCAGCAGAAAATCAGAATGTTGTTTAAATGGAGAAAGACCACAGAATCTTGCAGTACAGAGGGATCTGGGTGTCCTTGGAACTGAGCAATGAAAATTTAGCAAACAGGGGCAGCAAGTAATTGAGAAGGGAATTGGTATGTTGTCCTTTATTGGAAAGAGGATGAAGAATACAACTAGGGATACTTTGCTTCAACTCTACAGGCCAGTTGTGAGACCAGGCCTGGAGTACTATGTACAGCTTTGGTCTCATTATTTAAGCAGGGATTAACTTGCAATGGAGGCAATTCAGAGAGGCTTCACCAGGTCGGTTCCTGGAAAGAGAAGTTGGTTTTTGAAGCAATCTTGACCAGGTTGAGCCTATACTCCTTAGAGTTTGGAAGAACAAGACGTGATGTCATTGAATCATTTAAGATTGTGAGGAGATTTGACGGGGTAGATGTTGAGGTGTTTCCTCTCTGGAGGAATCTAGAACTGGGAAGCACAGTTTCCAAGTACAGAAACTGCAGGTGAGACAGAGATGAGGAGGATTTCTTTTGCACCGAGTGTCATTAACCTTTGAAAGGCTCCACCTCAGAGATCAGTGAAGGTCGGGTTATTAAATATATTCAAGTCTGAGTTAGATGGGATTGATCAACAAAGGAGTCAAAGGTTATAGGTGGCAGGCAGGGGAGTAGATTTAAGGCCACAATTAAATTAGTCAGAATCTTATTGAATGGTGGAGCAGGCCTGAGTGGCCAAATGGCCTACTTCTCTTTTTTCTTCTGTTCTTATGTAATGCAGACAGTATTTGACATTCACATTTTCAGAAGGTGTAAACCACCATGCGAAATAAAAGATTTTCATCCCTACTCTCCTTCCTACTCATTGCCTGATGTCACTCACAATCCCATTGTCTGATGTCCCCATATATTACCTGTAGCTGGCACTCCAGCCATCTTCCACATCCATCCATTCCATTCCTCCATATGTCCATTTCTAATTTATGCCTCTATTTTCCACTTGTCTGTCCTGAACATCACGTTCAGTCCTCTCTCCTTTGGAGCTGGAATGTGACGTTGAGAACCAGAGGGGTAAAAGATGATAAATCAAGGCAGTTCTGTTCGCAATGGGTTCACAGTTCTAATGGGTGAGGGAAAATCCGATTGTGGAGAAAGGGGAGGAGAACAGAGAAGGACTGACATGAAAGGCAACAGGTAGTAAAATCCAGAGCATTTATGCTGAGTATGGAAAGCAAACCGACAGAACTGTAAAAGGAACATCATTCCAGTCAATGCAGAATATTGAAAATAATTTATTTGTAGCTCTCATTCTGTATAAAAATTTCTTGTTGCAAAAAATGTTGTCTGTTCCCCAACTCTTAATAAATATTAATAAATAAATTATCATTAAAATTCACATTATACATTAAATAACATGTAACATTTCATTACATGAAGGCATCACAGCAATAAATATCAATAAATGACAGTGACCGAAATAGATTGAAAAGTTGGCCACTCAGGAGGGGAGAAATGGAAAGGTCAGTGCCGCCTTGGGTTTATAGGTCTGAAAACCCACATCTTGAAAGCCTGACAGTAAATTCTGGAGCAGACACCCCACCCACTGAAGTATTGGGATTATATCAGAGGAAAATGTCAAAGCAATAAATATCAATAAATAAATAAATAAAATGTCACTCATTGTTCTGTCATCAGTACAATAAATATAAAACTTGTTACATATATATATATATATATAAATATTTTTAAATTAAAAGTTTTAAAAATAAATAATCTTTGTTCCCAGTCTGTCGTAAACATGTGTTTCTCAGTTTCTTCTGCTGATTTGTGCTATGACGAAAAGGAGTTGTTGTAAACGGGCCCTGGTCTCAGTGCGGATTATTTCCCAGGCACAGTCACTGAATTTCTGAAAAAGAAAATATATTCAGGGAAATTGATTAGAGAATGAGCAGATTTCAATGTGGTGAAATGAATTACATGCCAGCAACAACATTGTCATTTATCAATTGACCTACCTCCTGTTTGAGAAACTTTTCCAGTTTCCTAAAGTAATTGTGAATGGCAGAGTTTCTCCTCAACTTGTGCTCTGATCCTGTTTTCCTGATACATTCTTCTAGCTCACCGAGCTGCCGATCCAGGAGAAGCCGGAATTTTTCCACCTTGTCCCGGGCCCATGTGACTGAACCCAGATTCATGCTGTAGATCTTGCTGATGTGACAAAGCGTTTGGTGGACAATCTGGATCCTGTCCTGTGTCCGTGTAAAGTGTAGAGAATGACATTAGAGAGGATATGTTCTCCTTTAGATTTAGAATACATTATGTTAAAGGGCAAAACACAAATAGAGTTAAAAATGTTCAAAAGGGGAGGATTAATATTAGTGCATTTAAAGGGGATCTGGGACAGGTGCATTAGAATCAAGGACTCTTTTTCCTTTATTCTTTCATGGGATGTGGGCAAGACTGGCAAAGCCAGCGTTTGATGCCCATCACTAATGTCCTTTGGACTGAATATTTCAAAGGACACTGAAGAGTTGATCATGTGCTGAGAGTGACATGTCATCCAGTCCAGGTATAGATGGCAGGTTTCCTTTCTTAAAAGGCATTAGTGAATCAGAAGGGTATTACAAAGATCCTTGATATTTGCATGGTCAGGATTACTGAGACTAATGTTATATTCCACGTTTATTGCTTGAACCGCTGCGTGGTGGGGCATGAACTCATGCACCTAGAGCATTAGCCTAGGCCATGAATTATTAAACCTGTGAATCTACGACTAAGCCACCATCTCCTCTTAAATAGTGCTTCCTCAGGAGGAAAGGAGCAATTGAGGCTCTTTATAGGTGGAGATGTTACGCTTACAGACTGGACTCCTTTGAATGAAGTAGAAAGGAAGGACATCGAAAGATCAATGAAGTCATCACCAAAAAATGTAGAGATTAAAACAAAACAGAAAACGAAGCCTTATGTGAAATATTAGGTTCTTAGTACAGTGAGGAACCAAGCTGAATGCAGCCAATGTGGAGAAAAATTATCAAAAGAAATGAGGAGTAAACAGAATGCATGAGAATTGATGAACAGGTCATATAAGAGGGAAGCTAAAAATCTTTAATAAGCATGTAAATAAATGTTTGGTTGTAATGATTAGTGAGCAAACAAGAAATCTTCTTGTGGGATACAATGGACATGGATGAGGATCTAAACTAATTCTTGGAATTTGTCTTCACTTCACAAGCAGATGCTTCAAAAGTCACAGTGAAGGGGGAGCGAGTAGAGAAATTGGGTAGGATAAAAATAGATAAAGAGGAGGTACGTAAAATATTGGCAGCATTCAGGTTAGGAGAGTCCCCTAGTCTGGATGGAATACATCTAAGATTGCTGAGGAAAGCATGGGTTGAGATAACCCTTCTAGCCGCATTCCTCCTGTCCTGTTTTGATATGAAGGACATGATGGCAGGGGACCAGAAGATTTCAAATAATTACATCCCATTCAAAAATTGAAGAGGGGTAAACCCAAAAACTACAGGCTAGTTAGTCCATTTTGGGTGGTGGGAAACTTTCAGACACAATGATCTCTGGGGAGACTTCTTTACCATCAAATCATCTTTAATAATCTTGATTGAGTTATGCGATAACATAGCAGAGAGTGTTGATGAGGTTTGTGTGCTGGATCTTGTGACGATTAGTGTTTTAAAAGTGGATTTATTGTCAAAATAGCAAAAGCAGATTCTATCATAACATTCAAGAGAGAATTGCATAAACAGAGGAAGAGGAAAAATTTGCTTTGTTACGAGGGAGGATTGTGGGATTAATTTGAATGATTCTTTCATAGAGCTGCAGAGGTATGATGACATCATCAGAAGATCCAGCGCACTAACCTCATGAACACTGCTACATTATGACGTAAATCAGTCAAGTTTGGGAAAGCTGATTTTTCTTGAATATATGAATGCTGGTTATTGCGTACCTACTAACCTATTTTTTTTCCAAGAGCAGTTAACAAGAAATTGGCACAGAAACAGACCATTCTGCCCAATCGGTCTCCTTCAACACAGGAACATTCGATGATCCTATGACCTATCCTGCCTGCGTGGTTCATGCCCCAAAATCAATCAGTGCAGCCCAGGAGTGAAATGTTTGGAGGAGGTAAATTTTTACAGGGAACAAGATGATTAGAGGAAGCGAGGTGGTTAGAGGCAGTGAGATAATTACAGCATGTTAGGTTGAGAAAAGTTGAGAAGTTTTCACGAAGTCAATGATCAGAGGACAAAACGCACTCAACATCGCCCTCATCCTGATGACTACATTTGTGTCTGGCTGCATCAAGCTGTGTGTGGACCCTTGGAACGCAAACTGCAAGTGCTGAGTTTCAACCTGTCCCAGGTGTTGCAAAGGATGAGACTGGCCTTGTTATGGGAACACTCGAAGCCTTTGGAACTTGCCTCACCACCTATCCCTTGTAGAAAAGTTTAGGCAGAGAAACATCTTTGACAACAGTTCCATCAGGCAGTAGTCTGCACAGAATCATCTAGAGACCCTGCAGGAAAAGGAGATGGGAGATCCAGTCGGATGGTTCCCAGAGCAGGTGGTTAGAGGAAAGGACATAATTTCAGGAAGGGAGATAGTTGGAGATAAGGGGGTAGTGAGTGCGGTTAGAGAGAGTGGTATAGTTCATGAGTGAGATCGGGAGTGAAGTATAATAAGTGAGACTACAGCCACATTCACAATGGGTACAAATCATTCTATTTCAAATTCCTGATGTGGAAGTGTCCGATCCGGTTGTTGATCTTACTTTGTATAAAAGCCCTCTGTAAATCAAATGAACCGAGTATTCACTCACCTCTAATTCCTTCGAGAGTTTCACTAGGTTCAAGGGTTTGGTTTTCAGTGAGAGTCTCTGTCTTATACAATGTCGAGGAAAGGGTCCGCCCTGAGAGGGGAAAACAATCACTGTTACAATCACCCTAAAAACTCAAATACTGGAGAATCACTGACTATCCATTGCACAAAATGACAAATCGCAAAATATTTCCCCTGATGTGAAATATCACAGCAAGTGGACACGAAGTGATTCACCTCCTGCTGCGACTGCAGGTTCAACTCACCATTGCATTCAGTTTGCTGAGAGTCTCAGTGTTGAGAACTTGCTGTAACTGCAGCCTCTCACATCCCAGACTGAGGGTCCCGGACAAGAAGAGCAACACCATCCAAAATCTCCAGACACTCGCCAAAGCCATGATCAAGCGACCCAGAGTGAAACACCCCGAGCTGAGGATCAGACATTTATCGGATTCGGGTTCAACTCCGAAAGACAGTTCCTTTGAAGCGAATGAAACACGAGGAGCGGAAGTGCTGCCGCTTGTGAAGCCGGTGTGAGCGCCTGAATGTCCAGTCCTGTGTGTGTGTGTGTGAATTGTGCTGGGAGGTGCTGTAGCAGTTAAGAGCGGGGACTGGCGATGTTGCTATTACACTCGAAAATTGAAATCTGGTTGCGGGAGTTTTGGAAGGACTTCAGGAGAGGATGAGTTTGTCTGCTCCCTGTCTGAGGTAAGGAATCTGAAATCTGGAGATTCCTGCACCAGTGACTGGAAGATGCCCGAGAGAAAATCACAACATGCGGTCGGTTCCAGCTCTAAGTGCCAACATTATGGACTAAAAATGTTTTGGGAAAATTATAATGTTTCCTCCAATTTGAACGGATTCGCATTAAGGGGGCAATAAAGGGGCATCTGGTTAGATTGTTAGATTATAAGGCTGTTCTTGTTCTTGAGTTCTCTGCCTGAAAGCAGTTCCGACCCATTGCACCGCAAGATCTCCATAAGGTGATAGGCAAATTCATAAATTACATTCAATATGCCCGTGACATATGTAAACTATTCTCCTCCTTCTCGCAACCTTTGACATGGGCGACAAGACCATCAGAATTCTACTTTCTCAACCATGGGCCTGCTGGTTGGCGATACACTGCCTGGCTCCCACTGCCTAAATGCAGCCTTTAAACCCCCAGAATGGCATCTCTTCTCCATCAACCACCCGGCCCCAACTTTTAGCCTCTGTGTCCCCAAAAATCTACATTTGGTCCCTTTCTATTTCTCATCAACATGCCGCCCCTCGGGGAGATCAAACAAAACACAGCGTCAGTCTCCTGGATAAGAAATACCTTCATTTTAAAGTTCTCATCCTCGGTTTCAAATATTGAAAGCCCTGTGTGAAGTTTGCTCCAGACTTCAACCAATTCCTGGGTTCAAAAATTGCTCCTCACATCACATTTACTCATTTTGCCCACTATTTTGAACCTGTGCCCTATATTTCTTGATGTTCGCGTTAGTGGAGACAGTTTCTCATTACTTACCCTATCCACACCCCACAGGATCTTGAGTTCCTCTATTAAGTGTAATCTCCAGATTCCTGTCTCCAAGGAAAATACTGACAAACTCTCCAATCCACCCTCAAAGCTACAGTTCTTTATCCTGGGAATCATTCCTGTGAATCTCTTCTGCACTCTCACCAATGCCCTCACATCGTTCCTCAAGAATGGTGCCCAAAACTGGACACATTACTCCAGATGATGCCTAACTAGTGTTTTATACAAGTTTGACATGGCCTCTTTTCTATTCTACTCAATGCCCCTAATAATAAAACCTAAGCTAGTATATGCTTTATTAACTGCACTCTCAATATACCCTGCCATCTTCAATGATCAATCCGTATATACACCGAGGTCAGTCTGTTCCTGCACCTCCTGTAGAGTCACTCACTTTATTTTATATTTTCTCACCTTATCTTAACTCCCAAAACGTATCACCTCACACTTCTCTGCATTGAACTTCACCTGCCAGTTATTTGTCTAATCTACCAACATGTCTAATTCCTTTTATGTTCAACACTATCCAGATGACAGTTGACAACATTTCCAACTTCGTATCATCTGCAAAGTTGGAAATCTTTCTGTGCCCACCACAACAAATGTAGCTGGAAAACATTTTCGAGGCACCTCGAGACCTTAAAGTCGCTCTATCATTCTGAATGGTTGTTACTGATGGGCTGGCTCTGATTTGCCCCCTCTCCCCTTTCAGGGTCACATTCCGCTTCTTCCATCATTGAGTGCCCTCCTCCTCAATGTCTGCTTTCCAATTTCCTCTCAGATCCCATTTGTTCCTTCACCAAGATTCAAATTTAATCTCTCCTGGATGCTGATTCCTTCTCTCCCCTCAACATAATTACCGACTCTGTGTTTTGTGTTCAACTCACCATTGCATTCAGTTTGCTGAGAGTCTCTGTGTTGAGAACTTGCTGTAACTGCAGCCTCTCACATCCAAGACTGAGGGTTCCGGACAAGAAGAGCAACACCATCCAAAATCTCCAGATACTCGCCAAAGCCATGATCAAGCGACCCAGAGTGAAACACCGATGTGAAAGATGAGAAACCGGCGGCTTCGTGGTTCCGCGGCGAAAACGGTTCTTGCGAGTGGATTTAAACTCGGAAAGTCGAATCGGAGCCGCTTGTGATCCGGGAGCGAGCGCCTGTGCTGCCGAACGGTGTGAGTGTGGAGTGTGCTCGGTGCTCTCACTGGCACTGCCATGCTGTCGGCTTTAATGTGTGGCATTACATTCGAAAAGTGAAAATGGGCTCGAGGATTTTTGGAAAAGCTGCGGGAGATAAATAGCTGGTCCGGTTTCCTTTCTGAGGTCAGGAATCTAAAAGCTGGAGATTCCGGAAGCAGCGAGTGGAAAATCCCGGGTGAAAATCAGAGGCAGCGCTCGGTTCCAGCTCAGTGTTGTGAGTCTTCAGCTCACCTGGGGCACGAAGGTGTAGAGGGAGGCTCTGAATTAGGGGGAGTGTGAACATGTATCGGGGGCTGGATTTTATCATCCGGATTATAGAGAGAGCGACAGCGGTAATCCGGTGCGGCGGCTTTTAGTGCTGACATTGGGCCTCATGTAGAGCGATTCCCTTTGAAATCCACTGTGTCCCCGCGGTGTGCTCACTTGGCGCTTGTCCTGTTCACACTTCACAGGTTGGATATTGCAGAGAGCTCGCCTCACAGCCCAGGGACACCGCTTCATGGAGACTGACTCCGCTCCGATTGGCCTGTCCCACAATCTGCTCTTTAACTGGGAGAAGTTTCTCATTTCTCGTTTGCTTTCTGGAGCCATTTTAGGATTAGGGTTGAAAGAATATTTGATCTGCTCCGATTCTGAGTCCGAAAGTGATCCCGCTCTCTTTTCTTTCATCCTTTCTTTCTTGTCTCTCTCCCGGGAAAGTGTCCGTGTCACTTTCTCTCTGCAAATTAACCTAGAGTCAATTTCAGCCAAAAGCGAAAGTGCCTGAAGTAAAGTGGCGTGTTTTGTCATTTCCGAAAGGGAGGAGAGTTTGTAAAGAGGGTGGGTCAGACTGGGAGTTGTGAGGGGCAGTTGGGAAAGGCTTTGGGGTATTCGGTAAATGCCCAGGTACATAGGGAATGTCACCAAACCCCTCTCAGCTGGAAGCGTCACCAAAATCTACCGTCCGGGTGGATGTGGGAGCGGGTCCCACATTCCCAAACTGGAGACAGGAGAGAAACTGCAATTTACAACAATGCTGTTATTGGCGATTAAAACAGTGGGAACTGTAATTATTGGAGGCGGAGGCGGAAGGAGGTTCAGAGAACTGAAGGAAGAATATTGAAAGCACTGGCGAGTGACATTATTGGAAATAGGAAGGACCTACGGGAGCGTGTGAATCTTTACCGTACAAAAATCTGCGGCCCATTCACAGCTATCTTTGCATAGTTTGGCTTCAATTTTTCCTTGATGGGACGTGGGCGTCTCTGGAAAGACCAGAATTTGTTGCTCTTCCCTAATTACCGGACAGAAAGTGGCGATTAACCGCGCCCTTGAACGCCTGAACTGCTGCTGTTCATGTGGTGTACGTGAATTTACATAGGTTTTGGCAAGGGTTTTCCAGCAGTGTTAGTCAGTAACAGTGAAGAAATTGTGATATGGTTCCAAGTCAGTATGCTTGTCGCTTCAATGAGAAGCAAACTTTGGTGCTGGTCCCTTGCGCCTGCTACCCTTGTTCTTCTGGGCGGTAGAAGTCGTGAGTTTGGGAATTGGTGTTGAAGGGGCTTTGGTGAGTTCCTACAGTTCACCATGTACAAGGTACACACTGATCCCAGTGTGTGTCGGTGGTGGGCAGTAAATATTGAAGTTGGTTGGAGCGTTGTAGACTTCCTGACGTTCACATCTTGATACCACTTTTTCTGTTTTGTAGAAATTAATGGTGATGGAAATTGGGTCGGTTCATCCCCACTTTTTTGGAATTGGTAAGCAATAGTTATTGTCTTTGTAAATTAAAAAAGTTGCATTGCAAACCCTTTAACACATGTCTGTTGCTGTCCTCAAACCCGAATCATCCAGTTTAATTTTTGGGACCCTTTGGAAGGCCTGTAAAAACTGCACTGCTGATAAATTCACCCTGGAGTGAGGTCAGTGTTTTTGGGTAGGGCCAGCTTTCTCTCTGATATTTTTTATCAAAACAGGCTTGCATTCACATTGTGCCCTTCCTGACCACAGGTGTCTCAAAGCACTCAACAGCTTATAAATTACTTTCGATGTATCGTGACTGATGTAATGTCAGACACAAGTTAACCTTTGTTGTGCTCAGCAGAAAATCAGAATATTGCTTAAATGAAGAAAGACCACAGCATCTGGCCGTCCAGAGGGATCTTGGTTTCCTTGGAACTGAGCAATGAAAATTTAGCAAACAGGTAGAGCAAGTAATTGGAAAGGTAAATGGTATGTTGTCCTTTATTGCAAAGAGGATGAAGAATACAAGTAGGGAAGTTTTGCTTCAACTTTAGAGGCCAGTTATGAGAGCAGGCATGGAGTACTATGTACAGCTTTGGTCTCCTTATTTAAACAGGCATTAACCTGCATTGGAGGCACTTCAGAGAGTGTTCACCAGGTTGATTCCTGGCAAGGGAAGTTGGTTTATGAAGCAATCTTAATCAGGTTGAGCCTATACTCCTTCGAGTTTAAAAGAATGAGAGGTGATGTGATTGAATCATTTAAGATTGTGAGGAGATTTCATGGGGTAGATGTTGAAGTGTTTCCACTCTGGGGGAATCTGTAACTGGGGGGCACAGTTTCAAAATATGGCAACTGCATGTGAGACGGAGATGAGGAGGATTTCTATTTTGCAGAGTGTCATTAATCTTTGAAAGTCTCCACCACAGAGAAAAGTGGAGGTCGGGTTATTGAATATATTCAAGCCTGAGTTAGATGGGATTGATCAACAAAGGAGTCAAAGGTTATAGGTTGCAGGCAGGGGAGTAGATTTAAGGCCACAATCAAATCAGTCGGAATTTATTGAATGGTGAAGCAGGCTTGAGTGGCTGAATGGCCTACTTCTCTTTTTTCTTCTGTTCTTATGTAATGGAGACATTTTTTATTATACAGATTTTCAGAAGGTGTAAACCACCATACGAAATAAAAGAATTTCATCCCCACTCTTCACTCATTTTCCTTCCTACTCATTGCCTGATGTCACTCTCAACTCCATTGTCTGATGTCCCCATATATTCACAGAGGCTGACACTCCAGTCATCTTCTATGCCCACCCATTCAATTTCTCCATCTGTCCATTTCTAATTTATGCCTCTATTTTCCACTTGTCTCCTGAACATCACGCTCAGTGCTCTCTCCTTTGGAGCTGGAATGTGACGTTGAGAAGCAGAGGGGTAAAAGATGATAAATCAGGGCAGTGTGGTTCACAATAGGTTCACAGTTCCAATGGGTGAGGGAAAATCTGATTGTGGAGAAAGGAGAGGAGAACAGAGATGGGCTGACAGGAAGAGGCAGCAGGTGGGAGAATCCAGAGCATTTATACTGAGTATGGAAAGCCAATCGACAGAACTGAAAAATGAACATCATTCCAATCAATGCGTGATATTGAAAACAATTTATTTGGAGCAAAGGCTCTCATTCTGTAGAAAATTTTCCAGGTACAAAAATTTTTATCTGTTCCCCAACTCTTAATAAATATCAATAAATAAATTATCATTAAAAATTCACATTACACATTAAATAACATGTTAGGTTTCATTACACGAAGACATGACAACAATAAAGATCAATAAATTACAGTGGCTGAAATAGATTGGAAAGTTGGCCACTTAGGAGAGGAGAAATAGAAAGGTCAGTGCGGCCCAGGGTTTATAGGTCTGCAAACTCATATCTTGAAAGTCTGACAGTAAATTCCAAAGCAGACACCCCACCCACTGAAGTGTTAAGATTAGTTAGAGGAAAATGTCATAGCAATAAATATCAATAAATAAATAAAATAAATAATCCCATCATGTCACTCATTGTTCTGTCATCAGTACATTAAAATATAAAATTTGTTACAAATATATATATGAACATCTTTATGTTAAAAGTTTTTTAAATAAATATTCATTGCTCCCAGTCTGTGCTAAACATGTCTTTCTCAGTTTCTTCTGCTGATTTGTGCTATGATGAAAAGAAGCTGTTGTAAACGGGCCCTGGTCTGAGTGCGGATTATTTCCCAGGCACATTCACTGAATTTCTGAAAAAGAAAGTTATTCAGGGAAACCGATTAGAGAATGAACAGATTTCAATGTGGTGAAATGAACTACATGCCAGCAATCACATTGTCATTTATCAATTGACCTACCTCCTGTTTGAGAAACTTTTCCAGTTTCCTAAAGTAATTGTGAATGGCAGAGTTTCTCCTCATCTTGTTCTCTGATCCTGGTTTCCTGACACATTCTTCCAGCTCACCGAGCTGCCGATCCAGGAGAAGTTGGAGGTTTTCCACCTGATCCCGGGCCCATGTGGCTGAACCTAGGTTCATGCTGTAGATCTTGCTGATGTGACGCAGGGTTTGATGGACAATCTGGATCCTGTCCTGTGTCTGTGTATAATGTGGAGAATGACATTAGAGAAGACATGTTCACCTTTAGTTTTAGAACAGACTATGTTAAAGAACAAAATACAAATAGTGCTAAAAATGTTCAAAAAGGGGAGGATTAATTTTAGTGTGTTTAAAGGGGATCTGGCCCAGGTGTATTGGAATCAAGGATTCTTTTTTCCTTTATTCTTTCATGGGATGTGGGCATCACTGGCAAATCCAGCATTAGATACCCATCCGTAATGTCCCTTGAACTGAATATTGCAAAGGACAGTTAAGGTTCGACCATGTGCTGAGAGTGGCATTTCATCCAGGCCTGGTGCAGAAGTCACGTTTCATTTCTTAAAAGGCATTAGTGAATCAGAAGGGTTTTACAAAGATCCATGACAGTTGCATGGTCAGTATTACTGAGACTACTGTTATATTCCACGTTTATTGATTGAATTAAAATTCCACCAGCTGTTTGATGGGGCATGAACTCAGGTGCCCAGAACATTAGCCTAGGCCGTGAAGTATTAAACCTGTGAATCTACCACTAAGCCATCATCTCCTCTTAAATATTTCTTCCTCAGGAGGAAAGGAGCAATTGAGGCTCTATAAGGGGAGATGTTATGGTTGCAGACTGGACTCTTTTCAATGAAGCAGAAAGAAAGGGCATCGAAAGGTCAATGACGTCATCGCCAAAAGATGTAGAGATTAAAACAAAACAGAAAACGAAGCCTTCTGTGAAACATTAGGCTCTTAGCACCGTGTGGAACCAATCTGAATGCAGCCAATATGGAGAAAAGATATCAAAAGAAATGAGGAGTAAACAGAATGCATGAGAATTGATGAGCAGTTCACGTAAAAGGGAAACTAAAAACCTTTAATAAGCATGTAAATAAATATTTGTTTGTGATGATTAGTGAGCAAAAAATAAGTCTTCTTGTGAGATACCAAGGGACTGGCTGAGGATCTAAACTAGTTGTTGGATTTTGTCTTCACTTCACAAGCAGATGCTTCAAAAGTCACAGTGAAGGGGGAACCAGTAGAGAAATTGGGTAGGATAAAAATAGATAAAGAGGAGGTATGTAAAATATTGGCAGAACTCAGGTTAGGAAAGTCTGGACGGAATACAGCTGAGATTGCTGAGGAAACCAAGGTTTGAGATAACACTTCTGGCTGCACTCCTCCCGTCCTCTTTCGATATGAGGGACATGGTGGCAGCGGACCAGAAGATTTCAAATACTTACATCCCATTTAAAAATGCAAGGGAAATAAACCCAACAACTACAGGCCAGTTAGACCATTTTGACACAACGGTCTCTGGGGAAACATCTTTACTATCAAATCATCTTTACCAAGCTTGATTGAGTTATGTGATAATGTAACAGAGAGTGTAGATGAGGATTGTGCGCTGGATCTTCTGATGATTATTCTTTTAAAAGTGTGCGTATGGACTGATTTACAAAACAGCAAAAGCAGATTCAATAATAACTTTCAAGAGAGAATTGGATAAATAGTCAGAGAAAAATTTTGCACTGTAATGGGGGATGAGAGCGGGAATAAGATGAATCGTTCATTCAAAGTGCTGCAGTGGTATGATGACATTATCAGAAGATTAAGCGCACTAACCTCATGAACACCCTCTGCTACATTATCACATAACTCAATCAAGTTTGGGAAAGGTGACTTTTCTCGAATATATGAATGCTGGTTAGTGCGTACCTACTAACCTATTTTTCCACCTTCTGGTTGATCGGAAACGTGGCACAGAAACAGGCCATTCTGCCCAATCCGTCTCCTTCAGCACAGGATCATTCTATGATCCTATGACCTATCCTGCCTGCGTAGTTCATGCCCAAAGTCCTTCAGTGCAGCTCAGGTGCGAGATGTTTCGAGGAGGCAAATTGTTACAGGGAATAAGATGATTATAGAGGAAGTGAGGTGGTTAGAGGCAGTGAGATAATTATAGCGTGTTAGGTTGAGAAAACTTGAGAAGTTTTCACGGAGTCAATGATCAGAGGACAAAACGCACTCAACATCGCCCTCATCTTGATGACCACATTTGTGTCTGGCTGCATCAAGCTGTGTGTGGACCCTTGGAACGCAAACTGCAAGTGCTGAGTTTCAACCTGTCCCAGGTGTTGCAAAGGATGGGACTTTCTTTGTTATCGTGAACACTTGAAACCTTTGGAATTTGCTTCACCACCTATCCCTTGTAGAAATGTTTAGGCAGAGAAACATATTTGACAACAGGCCCATCATGCAGTGGTCTGCACAGAATAGTCTAGAGGCCCTGCAGGAAAAGGAGATGGGAGATCCAGTCGGAGGATTAGAGGGAGGAACATAATATCAGGGAGGGAATTAGTTGGAGATTAGGGGGTAGTGAGTGTGGTTAGAGAGAGTGATATGTTTCATGAGTGAGATAGGAAGTGAAAAACAATAAGTGAGACTGCTCATACATTCACAATGGGTACAAATCACTCTAGTTCAAATTGCTGATGTGGAAGTTTCCGATCCGGTTGTTGATCTTACTTTGTATAAAAGCCCTGTGTGAATCAAATGAACCGAGTGTTCACTCACCTCTAATTCCTTCGAGAGTTTCACCAGGTTCAAGGGTTTGGTTTTCAGTGAGAGTCTCTGTCTTATACAATGTCGGGGAAAGGGTCCGCCCTGAGAGGGGAAAACAATCACTGTTACAATCAGCCCCAGAAACTCAAATACTGGAGAATCACAGACTATTCATTGCACAAAATGACAAATCGCAAAACATTTCCCCTGATGTGACATTTCACAGCAAGCGGACAAAATGTGATTCACCTCCTGCTCTGACTGCAGGTTCAACTCACCATTGCATTCAGTTTGCTGAGAGTCTCTGTGTTGAGAACTTGCTGTAACTGCAGCCTCTCACATCACGGACAAGAAGAGCAACACCATCCAAAATCTCCAGATACTCGCCAAAGTCATGATCAAGCGACCCAGAGTGAAACACCCCGAGCTGAGGATCAGACACTGACCGGATCCGGGATCAACTCCGAAAGACAGTTCCTTTGAAGCGAATGAAACACGAGGAGTGGAAATGCTGCCGCTGGTGAAGCCGGAGCGACCGCCTGAATGTCCAGTCCTGTGTGTGTGTGGTTGTGTGTGTGTGTGAATTGTGCTGGGAGGAGCTGTCGCTATGAAGAGGGGGGACTGGCGATGTTGCTATTACACTCGAAAAGTGAAATCTGCTTGCGGGAGTTTTGGAAGGACTTCAGGAGAGGATGAGTTTGTCTGCTCCCTGTCTGAGGTAAGGAATCTGAAATCTGGAGGGAGATTCCTGAACCAGTGACTGGAAGATGCCCGAGAGAAAATCACAACCCGCCCTCGGTTCCAGCACAAAGTTCTAATTATTTGGATCAACAGTATTAACAATGTTTTGGTAAAATTATCATGTTTCCTCCAAGTTGAACGGATTCGCATTAAGGGGGCAATAAAGGGGCATTTGGTTACATTGATAGATTATAAGGCTGTTCTTCTTCATGAGTTATCTGCCTGAAAGCAGGTCCGACCCATTGCATCACAAGATCTCCTTAAGGTGATAGGCAAATTCATAAATTACATTCAATATGCCCGTGACATATGTAAACTATTCTCCTCCTTCTCGCCCTGTCCGCAATCTTTGACATGGTCGACATGAACATCAGAATTCAACTTTCTCCACCATGGGCCTGCTGGTTGGGGATACACTGCCTGGCTCCCACTGTCTAAGTGCAGCCTTTAAACACCCAGAATGGCATCTCTTCTCCTCCATCACCCACCCAGCCCCAACGTTTAGCCTCTGTGTCCCCAAGAATCTATTTTTGCTCCCTTTCTATTTCTCATCGACATGCCGCTCCTCAGGGAGATCAAACAATTCACAGCGCCAGTCTCCTGGATAAGAAACACCTTCATTTTAAAATTCTCATCCTCCTCTTCAAATATTGAAAGCACTGTGCGAAGTTTGCTCCAATCACATCCTGGGTTCAAAAATTGCTCCTCACATCACATTTACTCCTTTCGCCAACTATTTTGAACCTGTGCCCTATATTTCTTGATGTTCGCTTTAGTGGAGCGAGTTTCTCCTTACTTACCCTGTCCATACCTCACAGGATCTTGAGTTCTTCAATTAAGCCTAATCTCCACATTCTTTTCTCCAAGGAAAACAGTTACAACCTCTTCAATCCACCCGCATGGCTACAGTTCTTTATCCTGGGAATCATTCTTGCGCATCTCCTCTGTACTCTCACCAATACCCTCACATCCTTCCTCAAGTATGGTGCCCAGAAGATTACTCCAGATGATGCCTAACTGGTGTCTTATCCAAGGTCGATATGACCCATTTTCTGTTCTACTCAATGCCGCTATTAATAAAGCCTGAGCTTGTATATGCTTTATTAACTTCTCTCTCAATATGCCGTACCATCTTCACTGACCAATCCGCGTATACACCGAGGTCCATCTGTTGCTGCACCTTCTGTAGAGTCACTCCCTTTATTTTGTACCGTCTCACCTTATCTTGCCTCCCAAAACGTATCACCTCACACTTCTCTGCATTGAACGTCATCTGCCACTTGTCTGCCCAATTCACCAACATGCCTATGTCCTTTATATGTTCAACACTATCCACATCACAGTCGACAACATTTCCAACTTCGTATGAACTGCAAGTTGGTAATCTTGCTGTGCCCACCACAACAAACGTTCCCGTGAGGCGCCTTGAGACCTTAAAATCACTCTGTCAATCTAAATGGTTGTTACTGATGGGCTGGCTCTGATTTGCCCCCTCTCCCCTTTCAGGGTCACATTCTGCTTCTCCATCATTGAGTGCCCTCATCCCCAATGTCGGCTTTCTAATTTCCTCTCAGATCCCATTTGTTCCTTCACCCAAATTCAGATTTAATCTCTCCTGGATGCTGATTCCCTCTCTCCCCTCCACGTAAATAGCGACTCGGTGTTTTGTGTTCAACTCACCATTGCATTCAGTTTGCTGAGAGTCTCTGTGTTGAGAACTTGCTGTAACTGCAGCCTCTCACATCCCAGACTGAGGGTTCCGGACAAGAAGAGCAACATCATCCAAAATCTCCAGATACTCGCCAAAGCCATGATCAAGCGACCCAGAGTGAAACACCGATGTGAAAGATGAGAAACCGGCGGCTTCGTGGTTCCGCGGCGAAAACGGTTCTTGTGAGCGGATTTAAACTCGGAAAGTCGAATCGGAGCCGCTTGTGATCCGGGAGCGAGCGCCTGTGCTGCCGAACGGTGTGAGTGTGGAGTGTGCTCGGTGCTCTCACTGGCACTGCCATACTGTCGGCTTTAATGTGTGGCATTACATTCGAAAAGTGAAAATGGGCTCGAGGATTTTTGGAAAAGCTGCGGGAGATCAATAGTTTGTCCGGTTTCTTTCTGAGGTCAGGAATCTAAAAGCTGGAGATTCCGGAAGCAGCGAGTGGAAAATCCCCGGTTGTAAATCATAGACAGCGCTCGGTTCCAGCTCAGTGTTGTGTGGCTTCAGCTCACCTGGGGCACGAAGGTGGTGTAGAGGGAGGCACTGAATTGGGGGGAGTGTGAACATATATCCGGGGCTGGATTTTATCATCCGGATTATAGAGAGAGCGACAGCGGTAACCCGGTGCGGCGGCTTTTAGTGCTGACATTGGGCCGCATGAAGAGCGATTCCCTTTGAAACCCACTGTGTCCCCGCGGTGTGTTCACATGGCGCTTGTCCTGTTCACACTTCACAGGTTGGACATTGCAGAGAGCTCGGCTCACAGCCCAGGGACACCGCTTCATGGAGACTGACTCGGCTCCGATTGATCTGCCCCACAATCTGCTCTTTAATTGGGAGAAGTTTCTCATTTCCCGGTTGTTTTCTGGAGCTATTTTAGGATTAGGGTTGAAAGAATATTTGATCTGCTCCGATTCTGAGTCCGAAAGTGATCCCGCTCTCTTTTCCTTCATCCTTTCTTTCTTGTCTCTCTCCCGGGAAAGTGTCCGTGTCACTTTCTCTCTACAAATTAACCTGGTGTGAATTTCATCCAAAAGCGAAAGTGCCTGAAGGAAAGTGACGTGTTTTGTCATTTCCGAAAGGGAGGAGAGTTTGTAAAGAGGGTGGATCAGACTGAGAGGCAGTTGCGAAAGGCTTTGGGATATTCGGTAAATGCCCGGGTACGTAGGGAATGTCACAATATCCCTCTCAGCTGGAAGTCTAACCAAATTTACTGTCCGGGTGGATGTGGGAGCGGGTCCCACTTTCCCCAGCTGGAGACAGGAGAGAAACTGCAATTTACAACAATGCTGTTATTGGCGAGTAAAACAGTGGGAATTGTAATTATTGAAGGCGGAGGCAGAAGGAGGATCAGAGAGCTGAAGGAAGAATATTAAAAGCACTGGCGAGTGACATTACTGGAAATAGGAAGGACCTACGGGAGCGTGTGCATCTTTACCTTACAAAAATCTGCGGCCCATTCACAGCTACTTTTGCACAATTTGGCTTCATTTTTTTCCTTGATGGGAGGCGGGCGTCTCTGAAAAGGCCAGAATTTGTTGCTCCTCCCTAATTACCCGACAGAAGGTGGTGATGAACCGCCTCCTTGAACCCCTGAACTGCTGCCGTTCATGTGGTGTACGTGAATTTACGGAGGTGTTGGGAAGGGTTTTCCAGGAGTGTTAGGCTGGAACAGTGAAGAAATGGGAAATAGTTCCAAGTCAGTATGCTTGTCGCTTGAATGAGAAGCAAACTTTGGTTTTGGTCCCTTGCGTCTGCTACCCTGGGCGGTAGAAGTCGTGAGTTTGAGAAGCGGTGTTGAAGGGGCTTTGGTGAGTTCCTGCAGTTCACCATGTACATGGTACACACTAATCCCAGTGTGTGTTGGTGCTGGGTAGTAAATATTGAAGTTGGTTGGAGCGTAGAAGACTTCCTGACGTCAACATCTTGATACCACTTTTGGGGTCGATTTTCTGTTTTGTAGAAATTAATGGTGATGGAAATTGGGTTGGTTCATCCCCACTTTTTTGGAATTGGAATGCAATAGTTATTGTCTTTGTAAATTAAAAACGTTGCATTGCAAACCCTTTAACACATGTCTGTTGCTGTCCTCAAACCCGAATCATCCAGTTTATTTTTTGGGACCCTTTGGAAGGCCTGTAAACAACTGCACTGCTGATAAATTCACCCTGGAGTGAGGTCAGTTTTGTGTGTAGGGCCAGCTTTCTCTATGATATTTTTTATCAAAGCAGACTTGCATTCATATTGTGCCCTTCCTCACCACAGGTGTCTCAAAGCATTCAAAAGCTTATAAAGTACTTTAGATGTCTTGTGACTGATGTAATGTAGGACACAAGTTAGCCTTTGTTGTGCCCAGCAGAAAATCAGAATGTTGCTTAAATGAAGAAAGACCACAGCATCTTGCCGTCCAGCAGGATCTTGGTTTCCTTGGAACTGAGCAATGAAAATTTAGCAAACAGGTAGAGCAAGTAATTGGAAAGGTAAATGGTATGTTGTCCTTTATTGCAAAGAGGATGAAGAATACAAGTAGGGAAGTTTTGCTTCAACTTTACAGGCCAGTTGTGAGAGCAGGCCTGGAGTACGATGTACAGCTTTGCTCTCCTTAATTAAGCAGGGATTAACTTGCATTGGAGGAACTTTAGAGAGTGTTCACCAGGTTGATTCCTGGAAAGAGAAGTTGGTTTATGAAGCAATCTTAATCAGGTTGAGCCTATACTCCTTCGAGTTTGGAAGAATGAGAGGCGATGTCATTGAATCATTTAAGATTGTGAGGAGATTTCATGGGGTAGATGTTGGGGTGTGTCCAGTCTGGGGAATCTGTAACTTTGGGGCACAGTTTCAAAATATGGCAACTGCAAGTGAGATGGAAATGAGGAGGATTTCTATTTTGCCGAGTGTCATTAATCTTTGAAAGTCTCCACCACAGAGAACAGTGGAGGTTGGGTTATTGAATATATTCAAGCCTGAGTTAGATGGGATTGATCAACAAAGGAGTCAAAGGTTATAGGTTGCAGGCAGTGGAGTAGATTTAAGGCCACAATCAAATCAGTCGGAATCTTATTGAATGGTGGAGCCGGCTTGAGTGGCTGAATGGCCTACTTCGCTTTTTTCCTCTGTACTTAAGTAATTCAGACATTATTTATTATACAGATTTTCAGAAGCTGTAAACCACCATGCGAAATAAAAGAATTTCATCCCCACTCTTCACTCATTCTTCTTCCTACTCATTGCCTGATGTCACTCTCAAACCCACTGTCTGATGTCCCCATATATTCACAGAGGCTGACACTCCAGTCATCTTCTATGCCCACCCATTCCGTTCCTCCATCTGTCCATTTCTAATTTATGCCTCTATTTTCCACTTGTCTCCTGAACAGCACGCTCAGTGCTCTCTCCTTTGGAGCTGGAATGTGACGTTGAGAAGCAGAGGGGTAAAAGATGATAAATCAGGGCAGTTCGGTTCACAATAGGTTCACAGTTCCAACGGGTGATGGAAAAACTGATTGTGGAGAAAGGAGAGGAGAACAGAGATGGGCTGACAGGAAGAGGCAGCAAGCGGGAGAATCCAGAGCATTTATACTGAGTATGGAAAGCCAACCGACAGAACTGAAAAATGAACATCATTCCAATCAATGCGTAATATTGAAAACAATTTATTTGGAGCAAAGGCTCTCATTCTGTATAAAATTTTCCAGGTACAAAAATTTTTATCTGTTCCTCAACTCTTAATAAATATCAATAAATAAATTATCAATAATTTACATTACATATTAAATAACACGTAAGGTTTCATTACATGACGACATCACAACAATAAAGATTAATAAATTACAATGGCTGAAATAGATTGGAAAGTTGGCCACTTGGGAGAGGAGAAATGGAAAGGTCAGTGCGGCCCAGGGTTTCTAGGTCTGCAAATTCATATCTTGAAAGTCTGACAGTAAATTCTAGTGCAGACATCCACCCACTGAAGTGTTAGAATTAAATTCGAGGAAACTGTCATAGCAATAAATATCAATAAATAAATAAATAAAATAAATAATCCCATCATGTCACTCATTGTTCTGTCATCAGTACATTAAAATATAAAATTTGTTACAAATATATATATGAACATCTTTATGTTAAAAGTTTTTTAAATAAATATTCATTGCTCCCAGTCTGTGCTAAACATGTCTTTCTCAGTTTCTTCTGCTGATTTGTGCTATGATGAAAAGAAGCTGTTGTAAACGGGCCCTGGTCTGAGTGCGGACTATTTCCCAGGCACATTCACTGAATTTCTGAAAAAGAAAGTTATTCAGGGAAACCGATTAGAGAATGAACAGATTTCAATGTGGTGAAATGAACTACATGCCAGCAATCACATTGTCATTTATCAATTGACCTACCTCCTGTTTGAGAAACTTTTCCAGTTTCCTAAAGTAATTGTGAATGGCAGAGTTTCTCCTCATCTTGTGCTCTGATCCTGGTTTCCTGACACATTCTTCCAGCTCACCGAGCTGCCGATCCAGGAGAAGTTGGAGGTTTTCCACCTGATCCCGGGCCCATGTGGCTGAACCTAGGTTCATGCTGTAGATCTTGCTGATGTGACGCAGGGTTTGATGGACAATCTGGATCCTGTCCTGTGTCTGTGTATAATGTGGAGAATGACATTAGAGAAGACATGTTCACCTTTAGTTTTAGAACAGACTATGTTAAAGAACAAAATACAAATAGTGCTAAAAATGTTCAAAAAGGGGAGGATTAATTTTAGTGTGTTTAAAGGGGATCTGGCCCAGGTGTATTGGAATCAAGGATTCTTTTTTCCTTTATTCTTTCATGGGATGTGGGCATCACTGGCAAATCCAGCATTAGATACCCATCCGTAATGTCCCTTGAACTGAATATTGCAAAGGACAGTTAAGGTTCGACCATGTGCTGAGAGTGGCATTTCATCCAGGCCAGGTGCAGAAGTCACGTTTCATTTCTTAAAAGGCATTAGTGAATCAGAAGGGTTTTACAAAGATCCATGACAGTTGCATGGTCAGTATTACTGAGACTACTGTTATATTCCACGTTTATTGATTGAATTAAAATTCCACCAGCTGTTTGATGGGGCATGAACTCAGGTGCCCAGAACATTAGCCTAGGCCGTGAAGTATTAAACCTGTGAATCTACCACTAAGCCATCATCTCCTCTTAAATATTTCTTCCTCAGGAGGAAAGGAGCAATTGAGGCTCTATAAGGGGAGATGTTATGGTTGCAGACTGGACTCTTTTCAATGAAGCAGAAAGAAAGGGCATCGAAAGGTCAATGACGTCATCGCCAAAAGATGTAGAGATTAAAACAAAACAGAAAACGAAGCCTTCTGTGAAACATTAGGCTCTTAGCACCGTGTGGAACCAATCTGAATGCAGCCAATATGGAGAAAAGATATCAAAAGAAATGAGGAGTAAACAGAATGCATGAGAATTGATGAGCAGTTCACGTAAAAGGGAAACTAAAAACCTTTAATAAGCATGTAAATAAATATTTGTTTGTGATGATTAGTGAGCAAAAAATAAGTCTTCTTGTGAGATACCAAGGGACTGGCTGAGGATCTAAACTAGTTGTTGGATTTTGTCTTCACTTCACAAGCAGATGCTTCAAAAGTCACAGTGAAGGGGGAACCAGTAGAGAAATTGGGTAGGATAAAAATAGATAAAGAGGAGGTATGTAAAATATTGGCAGAACTCAGGTTAGGAAAGTCTGGACGGAATACAGCTGAGATTGCTGAGGAAACCAAGGTTTGAGATAACACTTCTGGCTGCACTCCTCCCGTCCTCTTTCGATATGAGGGACATGGTGGCAGCGGACCAGAAGATTTCAAATACTTACATCCCATTTAAAAATGCAAGGGAAATAAACCCAACAACTACAGGCCAGTTAGACCATTTTGACACAACGGTCTCTGGGGAAACATCTTTACTATCAAATCATCTTTACCAAGCTTGATTGAGTTATGTGATAATGTAACAGAGAGTGTAGATGAGGATTGTGCGCTGGATCTTCTGATGATTATTCTTTTAAAAGTGTGCGTATGGACTGATTTACAAAACAGCAAAAGCAGATTCAATAATAACTTTCAAGAGAGAATTGGATAAATAGTCAGAGAAAAATTTTGCACTGTAATGGGGGATGAGAGCGGGAATAAGATGAATCGTTCATTCAAAGTGCTGCAGTGGTATGATGACATTATCAGAAGATTAAGCGCACTAACCTCATGAACACCCTCTGCTACATTATCACATAACTCAATCAAGTTTGGGAAAGGTGACTTTTCTCGAATATATGAATGCTGGTTAGTGCGTACCTACTAACCTATTTTTCCACCTTCTGGTTGATCGGAAACGTGGCACAGAAACAGGCCATTCTGCCCAATCCGTCTCCTTCAGCACAGGATCATTCTATGATCCTATGACCTATCCTGCCTGCGTAGTTCATGCCCAAAGTCCTTCAGTGCAGCTCAGGTGTGAGATGTTTCGAGGAGGCAAATTGTTACAGGGAATAAGATGATTATAGAGGAAGTGAGGTGGTTAGAGGCAGTGAGATAATTATAGCGTGTTAGGTTGAGAAAACTTGAGAAGTTTTCACGAAGTCAATGATCAGAGGACAAAACGCACTCAACATCGCCCTCATCTTGATGACCACATTTGTGTCTGGCTGCATCAAGCTGTGTGTGGACCCTTGGAACGCAAACTGCAAGTGCTGAGTTTCAACCTGTCCCAGGTGTTGCAAAGGATGGGACTTTCTTTGTTATCGTGAACACTTGAAACCTTTGGAATTTGCTTCACCACCTATCCCTTGTAGAAATGTTTAGGCAGAGAAACATATTTGACAACAGGCCCATCATGCAGTGGTCTGCACAGAATAGTCTAGAGGCCCTGCAGGAAAAGGAGATGGGAGATCCAGTCGGAGGATTAGAGGGAGGAACATAATATCAGGGAGGGAATTAGTTGGAGATTAGGGGGTAGTGAGTGTGGTTAGAGAGAGTGATATGTTTCATGAGTGAGATAGGAAGTGAAAAACAATAAGTGAGACTGCTCATACATTCACAATGGGTACAAATCACTCTAGTTCAAATTGCTGATGTGGAAGTTTCCGATCCGGTTGTTGATCTTACTTTGTATAAAAGCCCTGTGTGAATCAAATGAACCGAGTGTTCACTCACCTCTAATTCCTTCGAGAGTTTCACCAGGTTCAAGGGTTTGGTTTTCAGTGAGAGTCTCTGTCTTATACAATGTCGGGGAAAGGGTCCGCCCTGAGAGGGGAAAACAATCACTGTTACAATCAGCCCCAGAAACTCAAATACTGGAGAATCACAGACTATTCATTGCACAAAATGACAAATCGCAAAACATTTCCCCTGATGTGACATTTCACAGCAAGCGGACAAAATGTGATTCACCTCCTGCTCTGACTGCAGGTTCAACTCACCATTGCATTCAGTTTGCTGAGAGTCTCTGTGTTGAGAACTTGCTGTAACTGCAGCCTCTCACATCACGGACAAGAAGAGCAACACCATCCAAAATCTCCAGATACTCGCCAAAGTCATGATCAAGCGACCCAGAGTGAAACACCCCGAGCTGAGGATCAGACACTGACCGGATCCGGGATCAACTCCGAAAGACAGTTCCTTTGAAGCGAATGAAACACGAGGAGTGGAAATGCTGCCGCTGGTGAAGCCGGAGCGACCGCCTGAATGTCCAGTCCTGTGTGTGTGTGGTTGTGTGTGTGTGTGAATTGTGCTGGGAGGAGCTGTCGCTATGAAGAGGGGGGACTGGCGATGTTGCTATTACACTCGAAAAGTGAAATCTGCTTGCGGGAGTTTTGGAAGGACTTCAGGAGAGGATGAGTTTGTCTGCTCCCTGTCTGAGGTAAGGAATCTGAAATCTGGAGGGAGATTCCTGAACCAGTGACTGGAAGATGCCCGAGAGAAAATCACAACCCGCCCTCGGTTCCAGCACAAAGTTCTAATTATTTGGATCAACAGTATTAACAATGTTTTGGTAAAATTATCATGTTTCCTCCAAGTTGAACGGATTCGCATTAAGGGGGCAATAAAGGGGCATTTGGTTACATTGATAGATTATAAGGCTGTTCTTCTTCATGAGTTATCTGCCTGAAAGCAGGTCCGACCCATTGCATCACAAGATCTCCTTAAGGTGATAGGCAAATTCATAAATTACATTCAATATGCCCGTGACATATGTAAACTATTCTCCTCCTTCTCGCCCTGTCCGCAATCTTTGACATGGTCGACATGAACATCAGAATTCAACTTTCTCCACCATGGGCCTGCTGGTTGGGGATACACTGCCTGGCTCCCACTGTCTAAGTGCAGCCTTTAAACACCCAGAATGGCATCTCTTCTCCTCCATCACCCACCCAGCCCCAACGTTTAGCCTCTGTGTCCCCAAGAATCTATTTTTGCTCCCTTTCTATTTCTCATCGACATGCCGCTCCTCAGGGAGATCAAACAATTCACAGCGCCAGTCTCCTGGATAAGAAACACCTTCATTTTAAAATTCTCATCCTCCTCTTCAAATATTGAAAGCACTGTGCGAAGTTTGCTCCAATCACATCCTGGGTTCAAAAATTGCTCCTCACATCACATTTACTCCTTTCGCCAACTATTTTGAACCTGTGCCCTATATTTCTTGATGTTCGCTTTAGTGGAGCGAGTTTCTCCTTACTTACCCTGTCCATACCTCACAGGATCTTGAGTTCTTCAATTAAGCCTAATCTCCACATTCTTTTCTCCAAGGAAAACAGTTACAACCTCTTCAATCCACCCGCATGGCTACAGTTCTTTATCCTGGGAATCATTCTTGCGCATCTCCTCTGTACTCTCACCAATACCCTCACATCCTTCCTCAAGTATGGTGCCCAGAAGATTACTCCAGATGATGCCTAACTGGTGTCTTATCCAAGGTCGATATGACCCATTTTCTGTTCTACTCAATGCCGCTATTAATAAAGCCTGAGCTTGTATATGCTTTATTAACTTCTCTCTCAATATGCCGTACCATCTTCACTGACCAATCCGCGTATACACCGAGGTCCATCTGTTGCTGCACCTTCTGTAGAGTCACTCCCTTTATTTTGTACCGTCTCACCTTATCTTGCCTCCCAAAACGTATCACCTCACACTTCTCTGCATTGAACGTCATCTGCCACTTGTCTGCCCAATTCACCAACATGCCTATGTCCTTTATATGTTCAACACTATCCACATCACAGTCGACAACATTTCCAACTTCGTATGAACTGCAAGTTGGTAATCTTGCTGTGCCCACCACAACAAACGTTCCCGTGAGGCGCCTTGAGACCTTAAAATCACTCTGTCAATCTAAATGGTTGTTACTGATGGGCTGGCTCTGATTTGCCCCCTCTCCCCTTTCAGGGTCACATTCTGCTTCTCCATCATTGAGTGCCCTCATCCCCAATGTCGGCTTTCTAATTTCCTCTCAGATCCCATTTGTTCCTTCACCCAAATTCAGATTTAATCTCTCCTGGATGCTGATTCCCTCTCTCCCCTCCACGTAAATAGCGACTCGGTGTTTTGTGTTCAACTCACCATTGCATTCAGTTTGCTGAGAGTCTCTGTGTTGAGAACTTGCTGTAACTGCAGCCTCTCACATCCCAGACTGAGGGTTCCGGACAAGAAGAGCAACATCATCCAAAATCTCCAGATACTCGCCAAAGCCATGATCAAGCGACCCAGAGTGAAACACCGATGTGAAAGATGAGAAACCGGCGGCTTCGTGGTTCCGCGGCGAAAACGGTTCTTGTGAGCGGATTTAAACTCGGAAAGTCGAATCGGAGCCGCTTGTGATCCGGGAGCGAGCGCCTGTGCTGCCGAACGGTGTGAGTGTGGAGTGTGCTCGGTGCTCTCACTGGCACTGCCATACTGTCGGCTTTAATGTGTGGCATTACATTCGAAAAGTGAAAATGGGCTCGAGGATTTTTGGAAAAGCTGCGGGAGATCAATAGTTTGTCCGGTTTCTTTCTGAGGTCAGGAATCTAAAAGCTGGAGATTCCGGAAGCAGCGAGTGGAAAATCCCCGGTTGTAAATCATAGACAGCGCTCGGTTCCAGCTCAGTGTTGTGTGGCTTCAGCTCACCTGGGGCACGAAGGTGGTGTAGAGGGAGGCACTGAATTGGGGGGAGTGTGAACATATATCCGGGGCTGGATTTTATCATCCGGATTATAGAGAGAGCGACAGCGGTAACCCGGTGCGGCGGCTTTTAGTGCTGACATTGGGCCCGCATGAAGAGCGATTCCCTTTGAAACCCACTGTGTCCCCGCGGTGTGTTCACATGGCGCTTGTCCTGTTCACACTTCACAGGTTGGACATTGCAGAGAGCTCGGCTCACAGCCCAGGGACACCGCTTCATGGAGACTGACTCGGCTCCGATTGATCTGCCCCACAATCTGCTCTTTAATTGGGAGAAGTTTCTCATTTCCCGGTTGTTTTCTGGAGCTATTTTAGGATTAGGGTTGAAAGAATATTTGATCTGCTCCGATTCTGAGTCCGAAAGTGATCCCGCTCTCTTTTCCTTCATCCTTTCTTTCTTGTCTCTCTCCCGGGAAAGTGTCCGTGTCACTTTCTCTCTACAAATTAACCTGGTGTGAATTTCATCCAAAAGCGAAAGTGCCTGAAGGAAAGTGACGTGTTTTGTCATTTCCGAAAGGGAGGAGAGTTTGTAAAGAGGGTGGATCAGACTGAGAGGCAGTTGCGAAAGGCTTTGGGATATTCGGTAAATGCCCGGGTACGTAGGGAATGTCACAATATCCCTCTCAGCTGGAAGTCTAACCAAATTTACTGTCCGGGTGGATGTGGGAGCGGGTCCCACTTTCCCCAGCTGGAGACAGGAGAGAAACTGCAATTTACAACAATGCTGTTATTGGCGAGTAAAACAGTGGGAATTGTAATTATTGAAGGCGGAGGCAGAAGGAGGATCAGAGAGCTGAAGGAAGAATATTAAAAGCACTGGCGAGTGACATTACTGGAAATAGGAAGGACCTACGGGAGCGTGTGCATCTTTACCTTACAAAAATCTGCGGCCCATTCACAGCTACTTTTGCACAATTTGGCTTCATTTTTTTCCTTGATGGGAGGCGGGCGTCTCTGAAAAGGCCAGAATTTGTTGCTCCTCCCTAATTACCCGACAGAAGGTGGTGATGAACCGCCTCCTTGAACCCCTGAACTGCTGCCGTTCATGTGGTGTACGTGAATTTACGGAGGTGTTGGGAAGGGTTTTCCAGGAGTGTTAGGCTGGAACAGTGAAGAAATGGGAAATAGTTCCAAGTCAGTATGCTTGTCGCTTGAATGAGAAGCAAACTTTGGTTTTGGTCCCTTGCGTCTGCTACCCTGGGCGGTAGAAGTCGTGAGTTTGAGAAGCGGTGTTGAAGGGGCTTTGGTGAGTTCCTGCAGTTCACCATGTACATGGTACACACTAATCCCAGTGTGTGTTGGTGCTGGGTAGTAAATATTGAAGTTGGTTGGAGCGTAGAAGACTTCCTGACGTCAACATCTTGATACCACTTTTGGGGTCGATTTTCTGTTTTGTAGAAATTAATGGTGATGGAAATTGGGTTGGTTCATCCCCACTTTTTTGGAATTGGAATGCAATAGTTATTGTCTTTGTAAATTAAAAACGTTGCATTGCAAACCCTTTAACACATGTCTGTTGCTGTCCTCAAACCCGAATCATCCAGTTTATTTTTTGGGACCCTTTGGAAGGCCTGTAAACAACTGCACTGCTGATAAATTCACCCTGGAGTGAGGTCAGTTTTGTGTGTAGGGCCAGCTTTCTCTATGATATTTTTTATCAAAGCAGACTTGCATTCATATTGTGCCCTTCCTCACCACAGGTGTCTCAAAGCATTCAAAAGCTTATAAAGTACTTTAGATGTCTTGTGACTGATGTAATGTAGGACACAAGTTAGCCTTTGTTGTGCCCAGCAGAAAATCAGAATGTTGCTTAAATGAAGAAAGACCACAGCATCTTGCCGTCCAGCAGGATCTTGGTTTCCTTGGAACTGAGCAATGAAAATTTAGCAAACAGGTAGAGCAAGTAATTGGAAAGGTAAATGGTATGTTGTCCTTTATTGCAAAGAGGATGAAGAATACAAGTAGGGAAGTTTTGCTTCAACTTTACAGGCCAGTTGTGAGAGCAGGCCTGGAGTACGATGTACAGCTTTGCTCTCCTTAATTAAGCAGGGATTAACTTGCATTGGAGGAACTTTAGAGAGTGTTCACCAGGTTGATTCCTGGAAAGAGAAGTTGGTTTATGAAGCAATCTTAATCAGGTTGAGCCTATACTCCTTCGAGTTTGGAAGAATGAGAGGCGATGTCATTGAATCATTTAAGATTGTGAGGAGATTTCATGGGGTAGATGTTGGGGTGTGTCCAGTCTGGGGAATCTGTAACTTTGGGGCACAGTTTCAAAATATGGCAACTGCAAGTGAGATGGAAATGAGGAGGATTTCTATTTTGCCGAGTGTCATTAATCTTTGAAAGTCTCCACCACAGAGAACAGTGGAGGTTGGGTTATTGAATATATTCAAGCCTGAGTTAGATGGGATTGATCAACAAAGGAGTCAAAGGTTATAGGTTGCAGGCAGTGGAGTAGATTTAAGGCCACAATCAAATCAGTCGGAATCTTATTGAATGGTGGAGCCGGCTTGAGTGGCTGAATGGCCTACTTCGCTTTTTTCCTCTGTACTTAAGTAATTCAGACATTATTTATTATACAGATTTTCAGAAGCTGTAAACCACCATGCGAAATAAAAGAATTTCATCCCCACTCTTCACTCATTCTTCTTCCTACTCATTGCCTGATGTCACTCTCAAACCCACTGTCTGATGTCCCCATATATTCACAGAGGCTGACACTCCAGTCATCTTCTATGCCCACCCATTCCGTTCCTCCATCTGTCCATTTCTAATTTATGCCTCTATTTTCCACTTGTCTCCTGAACAGCACGCTCAGTGCTCTCTCCTTTGGAGCTGGAATGTGACGTTGAGAAGCAGAGGGGTAAAAGATGATAAATCAGGGCAGTTCGGTTCACAATAGGTTCACAGTTCCAACGGGTGATGGAAAAACTGATTGTGGAGAAAGGAGAGGAGAACAGAGATGGGCTGACAGGAAGAGGCAGCAAGCGGGAGAATCCAGAGCATTTATACTGAGTATGGAAAGCCAACCGACAGAACTGAAAAATGAACATCATTCCAATCAATGCGTAATATTGAAAACAATTTATTTGGAGCAAAGGCTCTCATTCTGTATAAAATTTTCCAGGTACAAAAATTTTTATCTGTTCCTCAACTCTTAATAAATATCAATAAATAAATTATCAATAATTTACATTACATATTAAATAACACGTAAGGTTTCATTACATGACGACATCACAACAATAAAGATCAATAAATTACAATGGCTGAAATAGATTGGAAAGTTGGCCACTTGGGAGAGGAGAAATGGAAAGGTCAGTGCGGCCCAGGGTTTCTAGGTCTGCAAATTCATATCTTGAAAGTCTGACAGTAAATTCTAGTGCAGACATCCACCCACTGAAGTGTTAGAATTAAATTCGAGGAAACTGTCATAGCAATAAATATCAATAAATAAATAAATAAAATAAATAATCCCATCATGTCACTCATTGTTCTGTCATCAGTACATTAAAATATAAAATTTGTTACAAATATATATATGAACATCTTTATGTTAAAAGTTTTTTAAATAAATATTCATTGCTCCCAGTCTGTGCTAAACATGTCTTTCTCAGTTTCTTCTGCTGATTTGTGCTATGATGAAAAGAAGCTGTTGTAAACGGGCCCTGGTCTGAGTGCGGACTATTTCCCAGGCACATTCACTGAATTTCTGAAAAAGAAAGTTATTCAGGGAAACCGATTAGAGAATGAACAGATTTCAATGTGGTGAAATGAACTACATGCCAGCAATCACATTGTCATTTATCAATTGACCTACCTCCTGTTTGAGAAACTTTTCCAGTTTCCTAAAGTAATTGTGAATGGCAGAGTTTCTCCTCATCTTGTGCTCTGATCCTGGTTTCCTGACACATTCTTCCAGCTCACCGAGCTGCCGATCCAGGAGAAGTTGGAGGTTTTCCACCTGATCCCGGGCCCATGTGGCTGAACCTAGGTTCATGCTGTAGATCTTGCTGATGTGACGCAGGGTTTGATGGACAATCTGGATCCTGTCCTGTGTCTGTGTATAATGTGGAGAATGACATTAGAGAAGACATGTTCACCTTTAGTTTTAGAACAGACTATGTTAAAGAACAAAATACAAATAGTGCTAAAAATGTTCAAAAAGGGGAGGATTAATTTTAGTGTGTTTAAAGGGGATCTGGCCCAGGTGTATTGGAATCAAGGATTCTTTTTTCCTTTATTCTTTCATGGGATGTGGGCATCACTGGCAAATCCAGCATTAGATACCCATCCGTAATGTCCCTTGAACTGAATATTGCAAAGGACAGTTAAGGTTCGACCATGTGCTGAGAGTGGCATTTCATCCAGGCCAGGTGCAGAAGTCACGTTTCATTTCTTAAAAGGCATTAGTGAATCAGAAGGGTTTTACAAAGATCCATGACAGTTGCATGGTCAGTATTACTGAGACTACTGTTATATTCCACGTTTATTGATTGAATTAAAATTCCACCAGCTGTTTGATGGGGCATGAACTCAGGTGCCCAGAACATTAGCCTAGGCCGTGAAGTATTAAACCTGTGAATCTACCACTAAGCCATCATCTCCTCTTAAATATTTCTTCCTCAGGAGGAAAGGAGCAATTGAGGCTCTATAAGTGGAGATGTTATGGTTGCAGACTGGACTCTTTTCAATGAAGCAGAAAGAAAGGGCATCGAAAGGTCAATGACGTCATCGCCAAAAGATGTAGAGATTAAAACAAAACAGAAAACGAAGCCTTCTGTGAAACATTAGGCTCTTAGCACCGTGTGGAACCAATCTGAATGCAGCCAATATGGAGAAAAGATATCAAAAGAAATGAGGAGTAAACAGAATGCATGAGAATTGATGAGCAGTTCACGTAAAAGGGAAACTAGAAACCTTTAATAAGCATGTAAATAAATATTTGTTTGTGATGATTAGTGAGCAAAAAATAAGTCTTCTTGTGAGATACCAAGGGACTGGCTGAGGATCTAAACTAGTTGTTGGATTTTGTCTTCACTTCACAAGCAGATGCTTCAAAAGTCACAGTGAAGGGGGAACCAGTAGAGAAATTGGGTAGGATAAAAATAGATAAAGAGGAGGTATGTAAAATATTGGCAGAACTCAGGTTAGGAAAGTCTGGACGGAATACAGCTGAGATTGCTGAGGAAACCAAGGTTTGAGATAACACTTCTGGCTGCACTCCTCCCGTCCTCTTTCGATATGAGGGACATGGTGGCAGCGGACCAGAAGATTTCAAATACTTACATCCCATTTAAAAATGCAAGGGAAATAAACCCAACAACTACAGGCCAGTTAGACCATTTTGACACAACGGTCTCTGGGGAAACATCTTTACTATCAAATCATCTTTACCAAGCTTGATTGAGTTATGTGATAATGTAACAGAGAGTGTAGATGAGGATTGTGCGCTGGATCTTCTGATGATTATTCTTTTAAAAGTGTGCGTATGGACTGATTTACAAAACAGCAAAAGCAGATTCAATAATAACTTTCAAGAGAGAATTGGATAAATAGTCAGAGAAAAATTTTGCACTGTAATGGGGGATGAGAGCGGGAATAAGATGAATCGTTCATTCAAAGTGCTGCAGTGGTATGATGACATTATCAGAAGATTAAGCGCACTAACCTCATGAACACCCTCTGCTACATTATCACATAACTCAATCAAGTTTGGGAAAGGTGACTTTTCTCGAATATATGAATGCTGGTTAGTGCGTACCTACTAACCTATTTTTCCACCTTCTGGTTGATCGGAAACGTGGCACAGAAACAGGCCATTCTGCCCAATCCGTCTCCTTCAGCACAGGATCATTCTATGATCCTATGACCTATCCTGCCTGCGTAGTTCATGCCCAAAGTCCTTCAGTGCAGCTCAGGTGTGAGATGTTTCGAGGAGGCAAATTGTTACAGGGAATAAGATGATTATAGAGGAAGTGAGGTGGTTAGAGGCAGTGAGATAATTATAGCGTGTTAGGTTGAGAAAACTTGAGAAGTTTTCACGAAGTCAATGATCAGAGGACAAAACGCACTCAACATCGCCCTCATCTTGATGACCACATTTGTGTCTGGCTGCATCAAGCTGTGTGTGGACCCTTGGAACGCAAACTGCAAGTGCTGAGTTTCAACCTGTCCCAGGTGTTGCAAAGGATGGGACTTTCTTTGTTATCGTGAACACTTGAAACCTTTGGAATTTGCTTCACCACCTATCCCTTGTAGAAATGTTTAGGCAGAGAAACATATTTGACAACAGGCCCATCATGCAGTGGTCTGCACAGAATAGTCTAGAGGCCCTGCAGGAAAAGGAGATGGGAGATCCAGTCGGAGGATTAGAGGGAGGAACATAATATCAGGGAGGGAATTAGTTGGAGATTAGGGGGTAGTGAGTGTGGTTAGAGAGAGTGATATGTTTCATGAGTGAGATAGGAAGTGAAAAACAATAAGTGAGACTGCTCATACATTCACAATGGGTACAAATCACTCTAGTTCAAATTGCTGATGTGGAAGTTTCCGATCCGGTTGTTGATCTTACTTTGTATAAAAGCCCTGTGTGAATCAAATGAACCGAGTGTTCACTCACCTCTAATTCCTTCGAGAGTTTCACCAGGTTCAAGGGTTTGGTTTTCAGTGAGAGTCTCTGTCTTATACAATGTCGGGGAAAGGGTCCGCCCTGAGAGGGGAAAACAATCACTGTTACAATCAGCCCCAGAAACTCAAATACTGGAGAATCACAGACTATTCATTGCACAAAATGACAAATCGCAAAACATTTCCCCTGATGTGACATTTCACAGCAAGCGGACAAAATGTGATTCACCTCCTGCTCTGACTGCAGGTTCAACTCACCATTGCATTCAGTTTGCTGAGAGTCTCTGTGTTGAGAACTTGCTGTAACTGCAGCCTCTCACATCCCGGACAAGAAGAGCAACACCATCCAAAATCTCCAGATACTCGCCAAAGTCATGATCAAGCGACCCAGAGTGAAACACCCCGAGCTGAGGATCAGACACTGACCGGATCCGGGATCAACTCCGAAAGACAGTTCCTTTGAAGCGAATGAAACACGAGGAGTGGAAATGCTGCCGCTGGTGAAGCCGGAGCGACCGCCTGAATGTCCAGTCCTGTGTGTGTGTGGTTGTGTGTGTGTGTGAATTGTGCTGGGAGGAGCTGTCGCTATGAAGAGGGGGGACTGGCGATGTTGCTATTACACTCGAAAAGTGAAATCTGCTTGCGGGAGTTTTGGAAGGACTTCAGGAGAGGATGAGTTTGTCTGCTCCCTGTCTGAGGTAAGGAATCTGAAATCTGGAGGGAGATTCCTGAACCAGTGACTGGAAGATACCCGAGAGAAAATCACAACCCGCCCTCGGTTCCAGCACAAAGTTCTAATTATTTGGATCAACAGTATTAACAATGTTTTGGTAAAATTATCATGTTTCCTCCAAGTTGAACGGATTCGCATTAAGGGGGCAATAAAGGGGCATTTGGTTACATTGATAGATTATAAGGCTGTTCTTCTTCATGAGTTATCTGCCTGAAAGCAGGTCCGACCCATTGCATCACAAGATCTCCTTAAGGTGATAGGCAAATTCATAAATTACATTCAATATGCCCGTGACATATGTAAACTATTCTCCTCCTTCTCGCCCTGTCCGCAATCTTTGACATGGTCGACATGAACATCAGAATTCAACTTTCTCCACCATGGGCCTGCTGGTTGGGGATACACTGCCTGGCTCCCACTGTCTAAGTGCAGCCTTTAAACACCCAGAATGGCATCTCTTCTCCTCCATCACCCACCCAGCCCCAACGTTTAGCCTCTGTGTCCCCAAGAATCTATTTTTGCTCCCTTTCTATTTCTCATCGACATGCCGCTCCTCAGGGAGATCAAACAATTCACAGCGCCAGTCTCCTGGATAAGAAACACCTTCATTTTAAAATTCTCATCCTCCTCTTCAAATATTGAAAGCACTGTGCGAAGTTTGCTCCAATCACATCCTGGGTTCAAAAATTGCTCCTCACATCACATTTACTCCTTTCGCCAACTATTTTGAACCTGTGCCCTATATTTCTTGATGTTCGCTTTAGTGGAGCGAGTTTCTCCTTATTTACCCTGTCCATACCTCACAGGATCTTGAGTTCTTCAATTAAGCCTAATCTCCACATTCTTTTCTCCAAGGAAAACAGTTACAACCTCTTCAATCCACCCGCATGGCTACAGTTCTTTATCCTGGGAATCATTCTTGCGCATCTCCTCTGTACTCTCACCAATACCCTCACATCCTTCCTCAAGTATGGTGCCCAGAAGATTACTCCAGATGATGCCTAACTGGTGTCTTATCCAAGGTCGATATGACCCATTTTCTGTTCTACTCAATGCCGCTATTAATAAAGCCTGAGCTTGTATATGCTTTATTAACTTCTCTCTCAATATGCCGTACCATCTTCACTGACCAATCCGCGTATACACCGAGGTCCATCTGTTGCTGCACCTTCTGTAGAGTCAATCCCTTTATTTTGTAGCGTCTCACCTTATCTTGCCTCCCAAAACGTATCACCTCACACTTCTCTGCATTGAACGTCATCTGCCACTTGTCTGCCCAATTCACCAACATGCCTATGTCCTTTATATGTTCAACACTATCCACATCACAGTCGACAACATTTCCAACTTCGTATGAACTGCAAGTTGGTAATCTTGCTGTGCCCACCACAACAAACGTTCCCGTGAGGCGCCTTGAGACCTTAAAATCACTCTGTCAATCTAAATGGTTGTTACTGATGGGCTGGCTCTGATTTGCCCCCTCTCCCCTTTCAGGGTCACATTCTGCTTCTCCATCATTGAGTGCCCTCATCCCCAATGTCGGCTTTCTAATTTCCTCTCAGATCCCATTTGTTCCTTCACCCAAATTCAGATTTAATCTCTCCTGGATGCTGATTCCCTCTCTCCCCTCCACGTAAATAGCGACTCGGTGTTTTGTGTTCAACTCACCATTGCATTCAGTTTGCTGAGAGTCTCTGTGTTGAGAACTTGCTGTAACTGCAGCCTCTCACATCCCAGACTGAGGGTTCCGGACAAGAAGAGCAACATCATCCAAAATCTCCAGATACTCGCCAAAGCCATGATCAAGCGACCCAGAGTGAAACACCGATGTGAAAGATGAGAAACCGGCGGCTTCGTGGTTCCGCGGCGAAAACGGTTCTTGTGAGCGGATTTAAACTCGGAAAGTCGAATCGGAGCCGCTTGTGATCCGGGAGCGAGCGCCTGTGCTGCCGAACGGTGTGAGTGTGGAGTGTGCTCGGTGCTCTCACTGGCACTGCCATGCTGTCGGCTTTAATGTGTGGCATTACATTCGAAAAGTGAAAATGGGCTCGAGGATTTTTGGAAAAGCTGCGGGAGATCAATAGTTTGTCCGGTTTCTTTCTGAGGTCAGGAATCTAAAAGCTGGAGATTCCGGAAGCAGCGAATGGAAAATCCCCGGTTGTAAATCATAGACAGCGCTCGGTTCCAGTTCAGTGTTGTGTGGCTTCAGCTCACCTGGGGCACGAAGGTGGTGTAGAGGGAGGCTCTGAATTGGGGGGAGTGTGAACATATATCCGGGGCTGGATTTTATCATCCGGATTATAGAGAGAGCGACAGCGGTAACCCGGTGCGGCGGCTTTTAGTGCTGACATTGGGCCCCATGAAGAGCGATTCCCTTTGAAACCCACTGTGTCCCCGCGGTGTGTTCACATGGCGCTTGTCCTGTTCACACTTCACAGGTTGGACATTGCAGAGAGCTCGGCTCACAGCTCAGGGACACCGCTTCATGGAGACTGACTCGGCTCCGATTGATCTGCCCCACAATCTGCTCTTTAATTGGGAGAAGTTGCTCATTTCCCGGTTGTTTTCTGGAGCCATTTTAGGATTAGGGTTGAAAGAATATTTGATCTGCTCCGATTCTGAGTCCGAAAGTGATCCCGCTCTCTTTTCCTTCATCCTTTCTTTCTTGTCTCTCTTCCGGGAAAGTGTCCGTGTCACTTTCTCTCTACAAATTAACCTGGTGTGAATTTCATCCAAAAGCGAAAGTGCCTGAAGGAAAGTGACGTGTTTTGTCATTTCCGAAAGGGAGGAGAGTTTGTAAAGAGGGTGGATCAGACTGAGAGGCAGTTGCGAAAGGCTTTGGGATATTCGGTAAATGCCCGGGTACGTAGGGAATGTCACAATATCCCTCTCAGCTGGAAGTCTAACCAAATTTACTGTCCGGGTGGATGTGGGAGCGGGTCCCACTTTCCCCAGCTGGAGACAGGAGAGAAACTGCAATTTACAACAATGCTGTTATTGGCGAGTAAAACAGTGGGAATTGTAATTATTGAAGGCGGAGGCAGAAGGAGGATCAGAGAGCTGAAGGAAGAATATTAAAAGCACTGGCGAGTGACATTACTGGAAATAGGAAGGACCTACGGGAGCGTGTGCATCTTTACCTTACAAAAATCTGCGGCCCATTCACAGCTACTTTTGCACAATTTGGCTTCATTTTTTTCCTTGATGGGAGGCGGGCGTCTCTGAAAAGGCCAGAATTTGTTGCTCCTCCCTAATTACCCGACAGAAGGTGGTGATGAACCGCCTCCTTGAACCCCTGAACTGCTGCCGTTCATGTGGTGTACGTGAATTTACGGAGGTGTTGGGAAGGGTTTTCCAGGAGTGTTAGGCTGGAACAGTGAAGAAATGGGAAATAGTTCCAAGTCAGTATGCTTGTCGCTTGAATGAGAAGCAAACTTTGGTTTTGGTCCCTTGCGTCTGCTACCCTGGGCGGTAGAAGTCGTGAGTTTGAGAAGCGGTGTTGAAGGGGCTTTGGTGAGTTCCTGCAGTTCACCATGTACATGGTACACACTAATCCCAGTGTGTGTTGGTGCTGGGTAGTAAATATTGAAGTTGGTTGGAGCGTAGAAGACTTCCTGACGTCAACATCTTGATACCACTTTTGGGGTTGATTTTCTGTTTTGTAGAAATTAATGGTGATGGAAATTGGGTTGGTTCATCCCCACTTTTTTGGAATTGGAATGCAATAGTTATTGTCTTTGTAAATTAAAAACGTTGCATTGCAAACCCTTTAACACATGTCTGTTGCTGTCCTCAAACCCGAATCATCCAGTTTATTTTTTGGGACCCTTTGGAAGGCCTGTAAACAACTGCACTGCTGATAAATTCACCCTGGAGTGAGGTCAGTTTTGTGTGTAGGGCCAGCTTTCTCTATGATATTTTTTATCAAAGCAGACTTGCATTCATATTGTGCCCTTCCTCACCACAGGTGTCGCAAACCATTCAAAAGCTTATAAAGTACTTTAGATGTCTTGTGACTGATGTAATGTAGGACACAAGTTAGCCTTTGTTGTGCCCAGCAGAAAATCAGAATGTTGCTTAAATGAAGAAAGACCACAGCATCTTGCCGTCCAGAGGGATCTTGGTTTCCTTGGAACTGAGCAATGAAAATTTAGCAAACAGGTAGAGCAAGTAATTGGAAAGGTAAATGGTATGTTGTCCTTTATTGCAAAGAGGATGAAGAATACAAGTAGGGAAGTTTTGCTTCAACTTTACAGGCCAGTTGTGAGAGCAGGCCTGGAGTACGATGTACAGCTTTGCTCTCCTTAATTAAGCAGGGATTAACTTGCATTGGAGGAGCTTTAGAGAGTGTTCACCAGGTTGATTCCTGGAAAGAGAAGTTGGTTTATGAAGCAATCTTAATCAGGTTGAGCCTATACTCCTTCGAGTTTGGAAGAATGAGAGGCGATGTCATTGAATCATTTAAGATTGTGAGGAGATTTCATGGGGTAGATGTTGGGGTGTGTCCAATCTGGGGAATCTGTAACTTTGGGGCACAGTTTCAAAATATGGCAACTGCAAGTGAGATGGAGATGAGGAGGATTTCTATTTTGCAGAGTGTCATTAATCTTTGAAATTCTCCACCACAGAGAACAGTGGAGGTTGGGTTATTGAATATATTCAAGCCTGAGTTAGATGGGATTGATCAACAAAGGAGTCAAAGGTTATAGGTTGCAGGCAGTGGAGTAGATTTAAGGCCACAATCAAATCAGTCGGAATCTTATTGAATGGTGGAGCCGGCTTGAGTGGCTGAATGGCCTACTTCGCTTTTTTCCTCTGTACTTATGTAATTCAGACATTATTTATTATACAGATTTTCAGATGGTGTAAACCACCATGCGAAATAAAAGAATTTCATCCCCACTCTTCACTCATTCTTCTTCCTACTCATTGCCTGATGTCACTCTCAAACCCACTGTCTGATGTCCCCAAATATTCACAGAGGCTGACACTCCAGTCATCTTCTATGCCCACCCATTCCATTCCTCCATCTGTCCATTTCTAATTTATGCCTCTATTTTCCACTTGTCTCCTGAACAGCATGCTCAGTTCTCTCTCCTTTGGAGCTGGAATGTGACGTTGAGAAGCAGAGGGGTAAAAGATGATAAATCAGGGCAGTTCGGTTCACAATAGGTTCACAGTTCCAACGGGTGAGGGAAAATCTGATTGTGGAGAAAGGAGAGGAGAACAGAGATGGGCTGACAGGAAGAGGCAGCAAGCGAGAGAATCCAGAGCATTTATACTGAGTATGGAAAGCCAACCGACAGAACTGAAAAATGAACATCATTCCAATCAATGCGTAATATTGAAAACAATTTATTTGGAGCAAAGGCTCTCATTCTGTATAAAATTTTCCAGGTACAAAAATTTTTATCTGTTCCTCAATTCTTAATAAATATCAATAAATAAATTATCAATAATTTACATTACACATTAAATAACACGTAAGGTTTCATTACATGAAGACATCACAACAATAAAGATCAATAAATTACAATGGCTGAAATAGATTGGAAAGTTGGCCACTTGGGAGAGGAGAAATGGAAAGGTCAGTGCGGCCCAGGGTTTCTAGGTCTGCAAACTCATATCTTGAAAGTCTGACAGTAAATTCTAGTGCAGACATCCACCCACTGAAGTGTTAGAATTAAATTCGAGGAAACTGTCATAGCAATAAATATCAATAAATAAATAAATAAAATAAATAATCCCATCATGTCACTCATTGTTCTGTCATCAGTACATTAAAATATAAAATTTGTTACAAATATATATATGAACATCTTTATGTTAAAAGTTTTTTAAATAAATATTCATTGCTCCCAGTCTGTGCTAAACATGTCTTTCTCAGTTTCTTCTGCTGATTTGTGCTATGATGAAAAGAAGCTGTTGTAAACGGGCCCTGGTCTGAGTGCGGACTATTTCCCAGGCACATTCACTGAATTTCTGAAAAAGAAAGTTATTCAGGGAAACCGATTAGAGAATGAACAGATTTCAATGTGGTGAAATGAACTACATGCCAGCAATCACATTGTCATTTATCAATTGACCTACCTCCTGTTTGAGAAACTTTTCCAGTTTCCTAAAGTAATTGTGAATGGCAGAGTTTCTCCTCATCTTGTTCTCTGATCCTGGTTTCCTGAAACATTCTTCCAGCTCACCGAGCTGCCGATCCAGGAGAAGTTGGAGGTTTTCCACCTGATCCCGGGCCCATGTGGCTGAACCTAGGTTCATGCTGTAGATCTTGCTGATGTGACGCAGGGTTTGATGGACAATCTGGATCCTGTCCTGTGTCTGTGTATAATGTGGAGAATGACATTAGAGAGGGCATGTTCACCTTTAGTTTTAGAACAGAATATGTTAAGGAACAAAATACAAATAGAGCTAAAAATGTTCAAAAGTGGGAGGATTAATTTTAGTGTGTTTAAAGGGGATCTGGCCCAGGTGTATTGGAATCAAGGATTCTTTTTTCCTTTATTCTTTCATGGGATTAAGGCATCACTGGCAAATCCAGCATTAGATACCCATCCGTAATGTTCCTTGAACTGAATATTGCAAAGGACAGTTAAGGTTCGACCATGTGCTGAGAGTGACATGTCATCCAGGCCAGGTGCAGAAGTCACGTTTCATTTCTTAAAAGGCATTAGTGAATCAGAAGGGTTTTACAAAGATCCATGATAGTTGCATGGTCAGTATTACTGAGACTAGTGTTATATTCCACGTTTATTGATTGAATTAAAATTCCACCAGCTGTTTGATGGGGCATGAACTCAGGTGCCCAGAACATTAGCCTAAGCCGTGAAGTATTAAACCTGTGAATCTACCACTAAGCCACCATCTCCTCTTAAATAGTGCTTTCTCAGGAGGAAAGGAGCAATTGAGGCTCTTTATAAGTGGAGATGTTATGGTTGCAAACTGGACTCTTTTCAATGAAGCAGAAAGAAAGGGCATCGAAAGGTCAATGACGTCATCGCCAGAAGATGTAGAGATTAAAACAAAACAGAAAACGAAGCCTTATGTGAAACATTAGGCTCTTAGCACAGTGAGGAACCAATCTGAATGCAGCCAATATGGAGAAAAGTTATCAAACGAAATGAGGAGTAAACAGAATGCATGAGAATTGATGAGCAGTTCACGTAAAAGGGAAACTAGAAACCTTTAATAAGCATGTAAATAAATATTTGTTTGTGCTGATTAGTGAGCAAAAAAATAAGTCTTCTTGTGAGATACCAAGGGACTGGCTGAGGACCTAAACCAGTTTTTTGGAATTTGTCTTCATTTCACAAGCAGATGCTTCAAAAGTCACAGTGAAGGGGGAACCAGTAGAGAAATTGGGTAGGATAAAAATAGATAAAGAGGAGGTACGTAAAATATTGGCAGCACTCAGGTTAGGAAAGTCACCTGGTCTGGATGGAATACAGCTGAGATTGCTGAGGAAACCAAGGGTTGAGATAACTCTTCTGGCCGCATTCCTCCAGTCCTCCTTACATATGAGGGACATGATGGCAGCGGACCAGAAGAATTCAAATACTTACATCCCATTCAAAAATGGAAGAGGGATAATCCCAACAACAACAGGCCAGTTAGTGCATTTTGGGTGGTGGGAAACCTTCAGACACTATAATCTCTGGGGAGACATCTTTACCATCAAACTACCTTTACCAAGCTTGATAGAGTTATGTGATAATGTAGCAGAGAGTGTTGATGAGGATTGTGCGCTGGATCTTCTGATGATTAGTCTTTTAAAAGTGTGCGTATGGATTGATTTACAAAACATCAAAAGCAGATTCAATAATAACTTTCAAGAGAGAATTGGATAAATAGTCAGGGAAAAATTTTGCATTGTAATGGGGGTGAGAGCGCTAATAATTTGAATCATTCATTCAAAGTGCTGTAGAGGTTTGATGACATCATCAGAAGATCCAGCGCACTAACCTCATGAACACTCTCTGCTACATTATCACATAACTCAATCAAGTTTGGGAAAGGTGACTTTTCTCGAATATATGAATGCTGGTTATTGCGTACCTACTAATGTATATTATCACCTGGTAGTTGATCGGAAACATGGCACAGAAACTGGCCATTCTGCCCAATTCTATGATCCTATGACCTATCCTGCCTGCGTGGTTCATGCCCAAAGTCGTTCAGTGCAGCTCAGGAGTGAGATGTTTCGAGGGAGGCAAATTGTTACAGGGGATAAGATGATTAGAGGAAGTGAGGTGGTTAGAGGCAGTGCGAAAATTATAGGGTGTTAGGTTGAGAAGAGTTGAGAAGTTTTCATGAAGTTAAGGACAAGACGCACTCAACATTGCCCTCATCCTGATGACTACATTTGTGTCTGGCTGCATCAAGCTGTGTGTGGACCCTTGGAACGCAACCTGCAAGTGCTGAGTTTCAACCTGCCCCAGGTGTCACTGGCCTTGTTATCGTGAACATTCGAAGCCTTTGGATCTTGCCACACCATCCATCCCGTATAGAAATGTTTAGGCAGATAAACACTTTTGACAACAGGCCCATCAGGCAGTGGTCTGCACAGAATAATCTAGAGGCCCTGCAGGAAAAGAAGATGGTAGATCCAGTCGGATGGTTCCCAGAGCAGGTGGCTAGAGGAAGGGCCTAATATTAGGGAGGGAGATTGTTGGAGATAAGGGGGTAGTGAGTGCGGTTAGAGTGAGTAATATCGTTCATGAGTCAGATAGCGAGTGAAATACAATAAGTGAGACTGCAGGCACATTCACAATGGGTACAAATCACTCTAGTTCAAATTGCTGATATGGAAGTTTCCGATCCGGTTGTTGATCTTACTTTGTATAAAAGCCCTGTGTGAATCAAATGAACCGAGTGATCACTCACCTCTAATTCCTTCGAGAGTTTCACCAGGTTCAAGGGTTTGGTTTTCAGTGAGAGTCTCTGTCTTATACAGTGTCGGGGAAAGGGTCCGCCCTGAGAGGGGAAAACAATCAGTTACAATCACCCTAAAAACTCAAATACTGGAGAAACACAGACTATTCATTGCACAAAATGACAAATCGCAAAACATTTCCCCTGATGTGACATTTCACAGCAAGCGGACACAATGTGATTCACCTCCTGCTCTGACTGCAGGTTCAACTCACCATTGCATTCAGTTTGCTGAGAGTCTCTGTGTTGAGAACTTGCTGTAACTGCAGCCTCTCACATCCCAGACTGAGAGTCCCGGACAAGAAGAGCAACACCATCCAAAATCTCCAGATACTCGCCAAAGTCATGATCAAGCGACCCAGAGTGAAACACCCCGAGCTGAGGATCAGACACTGACCGGATCCGGGATCAACTCCGAAAGACAGTTCCTTTGAAGCGAATGAAACACGAGGAGTGGAAATGCTGCCGCTGGTGAAGCCGGAGCGACCGCCTGAATGTCCAGTCCTGCGTGTGTGTGGTTGTGTGTGTGTGTGAATTGTGCTGGGAGGAGCTGTCGCTATGAAGAGGGGGGACTGGCGATGTTGCTATTACACTCGAAAAGTGAAATCTGCTTGCGGGAGTTTTGGAAGGACTTCAGGAGAGGATGAGTTTGTCTGCTCCCTGTCTGAGGTAAGGAATCTGAAATCTGGAGGGAGATTCCTGAACCAGTGACTGGAAGATGCCCGAGAGAAAATCACAACCCGCCCTCGGTTCCAGCACAAAGTTCTAATTATTTGGATCAACAGTATTAACAATGTTTTGGTAAAATTATCATGTTTCCTCCAAGTTGAACGGATTCGCATTAAGGGGGCAATAAAGGAGCATTTGGTTAGATTGTTAGATTATAAAGCTGCTCGTGTTCTTGCGTTCTCTGCCTGTAGGCTGGTTCGACCCATTGCACTGCAAAATCTCCATAAGGTGATAGTCACATTAATAAATTACATTCAATATGCCCGTGACATATGTAAACTATTCTCCTCCTTCTCGCCCCGACCGCAATCTTTGACATGGTCGACATGAACATCAGAATTCAACTTTCTCCACCATGGGCCTGCTGGTTGGGGATACACTGCCTGGCTCCCACTGTCTAAATGCAGCCTTTAAACACCCAGAATGGCATCTCTTCTCCTCCATCACCCACCCAGCCCCAACGTTTAGCCTTTGTGTCGCCAAGAATATATTTTTGGTCCCTTTCTATTTCTCATCGACATGCCGCTCCTCAAGGAGCTCAAACAAAACACAGCGTCAGTCTCCTGGATAAGAAATACCTGCATTTTAAAATTCTCATCCTCATTTTCAAATATTGAAAGCACTGTGTGAAGTTTGCTCCAATCACATCCTGGGTTCAAAAATTGCTCCTCACATCACATTTTCTCCTTTTGCCAACTATTTTAAACTGTGCCCTATATTTCTTGATGTTCGCTTTAGTGGAGACAGTTTCTCATTATTTATCCTGTCCATACCCCACAGGATCTTGAGTTCCTCAATTAAGCCTAATCTCCACATTCTTTTCTCCAAGGAAAACAGTTACAAGCTCTGCACCCACCCTCATAGCGACAGTTCTTTATCCTGGGAATCATTCTCGTGAATCTCGTCTGTACTTTCACCAATGCCCTCACATCCTTCCTCAAGTATGGTGCCCAGAACTGGACACAGTACTCCAAATGAGGCCTAACTAGTGTCTTATAGAAGTTCGACAAGACCTCTTATCTCTTCTACTCAATGCCACTATTAATAAAGCTTAAGCGAGTATATGCTTTATTAACTGCTCTCTCAATATGCCCTGCCATCTTCAGTGTCCAATCCGCATATACACCGAGGTCCGTCTGTTCCTGCACCTCCCGTACAGTCACTGCCTTTATTTTATACCGTCTCACCTTATCTTGCCTCCCAAAACGTATCACCTCACACTTCTCTGCATTGAACTTCATCTGCCACTTGTCTGCCCAATCCACCAACATGTCTATATCCTTTACAAGTTCAACATTATCCCCATCAGAATCGACAAAATGTCCAACTTCGTATCATCTGCAATTTGAAATCTTGCTGTGCCCACCACAACAAATGTTGCTGTATAACATTCCCGTGAGGCACGTTGAGACCTTAAAGTCGCTCTCTCATTCTGAATGGTTGTTACTGATGGGCTGTCTCTGATTTGCCCGCTCTCCCCCTTCAGGGTCACATTCCGCTTCTTCCGTCACTGAGTGCCCTCCTCCTCAATGTCTGCTTTCCAAATTATTCTCAGATTCCATTTGTTCCTTCACCCAAATTCAGATTTAATCTCTCCTGGATGCTGATTCCCTCTCTCCCCTCCACATAATTACCGACTCGGTGTTTTGTGTTCAACTCACCATTGCATTCAGTTTGCTGAGAGTCTCTGTGTTGAGAACTTGCTGTAACTGCAGCCTCTCACATCTAAGACTGAGGGTCCCGGACAAGAAGAGCAACATCATCCAAAATCTCCAGATACTCGCCAAAGCCATGATCAAGCGACCCAGAGTGAAACACCGATGTGAAAGATGAGAAACCGGCGGCTTCGTGGTTCCGCGGCGAAAACGGTTCTTGTGAGCGGATTTAAACTCGGAAAGTCGAATCGGAGCCGCTTGTGATCCGGGAGCGAGCGCCTGTGCTGCCGAACGGTGTGAGTGTGGAGTGTGCTCGGTGCTCTCACTGGCACTGCCATGCTGTCGGCTTTAATGTGTGGCATTACATTCGAAAAGTGAAAATGGGCTCGAGGATTTTTGGAAAAGCTGCGGGAGATCAATAGTTTGTCCGGTTTCTTTCCGAGGTCAGGAATCTAAAAGCTGGAGATTCCGGAAGCAGCGAATGGAAAATCCCCGGTTGTAAATCATAGACAGCGCTCGGTTCCAGCTCAGTGTTGTGTGGCTTCAGCTCACCTGGGGCACGAAGGTGGTGTAGAGGGAGGCTCTGAATTGGGGGGAGTGTGAACCTGTATCGGGGGCTGGATTTTATCATCCGGATTATCGGGAGAACGACAGCGGTAATCCGGTGCGGCGGCTTTTCGTGCTGACATTGGGCCCCATGAAGAGCGATTCCCTTTGAAATCCACTGTGTCCCCGCGGTGTGTTCACATGGCGCTTGTCCTGTTCACACTTCACAGGTTGGACATTGCAGAGAGCTCGGCTCACAGCCCAGGGACACCGCTTCATGGAGACTGACTCCGCTCGGATTGATCTGCCCCACAATCTGCTCTTTAATTGGGAGAAGTTTCTCATTTATCGGTTGCTTTCTGTGCCGCGACATGATCCGTGGCTGAGATTATTTCGTATTGAATTTTAAATATTCATCGATTTTCAACCCATTGCTTGCCTGTCCTGCTGGTTTTCCCCTGTCGACCGTCGGGTTGTCGACCCCGGGTTGATTTCCTTATCAATTTCGGAGTGAAATGATCCTCGTGTTAATTACACCGAAAGTGAAAGTGAATTTAGAAGGTAGCTCATGGGCTTTCATTTTCCCGTTCTCAGGGGAAATTGAAGGGTGTTGGTGAACGGAAGGACTGAGTGAGTAAAAGTGAACTGGCTGGAGAACGGGAGGATTGGGTCTTCCCCTGTTATGTCACTCAGAGCAAGAAGCATAACTGACCTGGAACGGATGAATAACATTGAGAGTATCGATCATCATCAAGGGGTATGTCGTGTCACGCTGTGAGATTCCTATACTTCCCTAGGTAGTAAGTCCTGACTTGTGATAAAAACAAAAAACTGCGGATGCTGGAAATCCAAAACAAAAACAGAATTACCTGGAAAAACTCAGCAGGTCTGGCAGCATCGGCGGAGAAGAAACGAGTTGACGTTTTGAGTCCTCATGACCCTTCAACAGAACTGATTGAATATTATAAAATGCCCTGTTAGTCTTTTCCACCCCACCCCCACTAGAGCTGTACCTTAAGTGTCCTGTCATCCATTCATAATTAGCACATTCGTTTAGATAATATCACCACCTTCAACACCTCTTTGTTCTTCTGTCTGTGACATCTTTTGATTATCTGCTCCTATCACTGCTTGCTTGTCCCTAAAACCACACCACCCCCTACTTCTCTCCCCCAACACCACCGCCCCCCCCCCAACCTTAAACCAGCTTATATTTCACCCCTCTCCTAATATTCACTCAGTTCTGTTGAAGGGTCATGAGGATTCGAAACGTCAACTCTTTTCTTCTCCGCCGATGCTGCCAGACCTGCTGAGTTTTTCCAGGTAATTCTGTTTAAGTCCTGACTTGTGTTCAGCACTGGGGAGAGGAAAACTTTCAGTCAAGCTTTTCCAATAGGGAAAAGCTGGATAAAAAAGCCCAGTAATTACAAAGAGAGGAGCAAGAGAAAGAGAGAGATCCCTACCGGGCCATTTTGATACACATTCCAATGCTCAGTCACACAGTGACAGGCACAAAGGCCTGATATTAAGTTATTATTCCTGTGAATCAGAAGTGCGTGACCCCGGGAGACTAGGTAAAAAGGGACATCAGGACGAATAAATAATTTTAAATATTGAAATGACTTAAAAAGAACTTCAAAGGTTAATAAATCTTGTTCACATAGTTACAAATGAACTTGTACAATTCAATTGCTCTGCACACAAAATTATAAACATCAAACAGCTGTAATGAATTATATTTAACAGATATAATAGAGCTGTTTATAATAAAATGGTAGATCAATGTTGATATCTTATAACAAGCTGAAGAAGGCCCAGGACCCAGAAAGTCAATTAGACATGCAAACTAGAGCTGAGAACAATGTTCAAATATGGCTGTTGTGTTTTTAAATGGACTAAGAAATAAGATAATAACAGGATTTATTTCCAGGCTGCTGTTCTCACTTTCAGTTCCTTCCTCTCCAAATGCCTCCCCTCAGCTGAATTACTTCCTGCTCTATCATCCTTCCAGGCTAGCAGCCGGTTTGGCTGAAATCAATTAAGGCCTTGCCTTGGCTATACTGACATGTATAATTTATTAAAATTGTGTGCCTATCACCAATGCAAAGCCCTCAAAAAACCCTGCATTTCACACCTGCTCCCCCCTTCTCTCTGTCCCTATGGTGGACTGTGCATGAAACTTCAAATTCTGATCCCTGGAAGGTGGTAAGAGCCCCTGAACCCAAATCACATGACTGGGTACAGGCAAAAACCTTTAGGCGTTACAAAGGCTATTTTGCCTGTGCCAGATTCAGACTCTTTTAATAGTACCTGTCAATGCCCTTTGGTAAGGTCCAGTATAGGCAAGAGGTTGGTATTTGTCAGAGATTCTGTAAGCTTGTCCACCTTCAGCACAGAGTAAGTATTGCACCTAATTTTAGAAAATTGTTGCAGTATCTCCGCGACCTATTAGGCATGGTAACAAAACTATCAGGTTTGACCATTCACTGTGGGACTCTCCTATTAATCCTAGCTCTAGCATTGCCTTGATTTCTTGGGAGATCTCCTGTCTCATCACCTCACAGTTCCAGTATGGTTTCACAGAGGCATCATGTGCCATGTTCAATAACATGAGATTTTCTGAGCCATGAGGTAAGAACACGCCTGTTATTTTTGACTAATGTTATCAGTTTCAGTCAATGATGTGGGTGGTGGTGGTTGCCTATTGGTATTGTTGCTGGGCTAGTATTCCGTGGGACCTGGGTTTAAATCCCACCATGGTAGATGGTGAAATTTGATTTCAATAAAAATCTGGAATTAAAAGCCTGATGATGGCCACATAACCATTGCCAATTGTTGTAAAAACCCTCCTGGTTCACTAATACCCTATAGGGAAGGAGACCTGCTAGTCTGGCCTACATGTGACTCCAGGCCCACAGCAATGTGGCTGATCCTTAAAAGCCCTCTGAACAGCGCAATTAGGAATGGGCAATAAATGCTGGCCTAGTCAGTGACACCCACAGCCCATGAACAATTTTTTTTTAAAGTGCCACTGGTACCAGGTGAATAATCCCCATTGCTCAGGCCTTGGATTCTAAAAGAGGCTCCAGCTTGATCACTCCTTGACTTTAACAGATCAAAATGATGGATCTTCTCCAAGGCAGGCTAACCTTGTAGTTTTTGGGCTTACTTGTTCCCCAGTCTTAGATTGACCCTACAATTGAGCCAGTAGTTTGATCCCATGCATGGCAATAAGAGGCGAAACTCCTTCACCCTGATGAACCACCTCAACCTGGCTTACTTATTGTAGGAAATTAGGCCCATTATTTTACTTGGGGTTTTCCCAGCTGATTATAGGAGTGACTGCTTCCATCCTCCAGCTCATTTTCAGGAGGTGTTCCATTAAACATTCCCCCCATTCTTCTCTAATTATATCTAGAAGCCCATGCATTGCCCGTGGAGAAGCTGGGAAGTGAAAATCCAATGCAAGCCTGTGCATACAAACATATGAATTAGGGGCAGGTGTAGGCCACTCAGCTCCTCGAGCCTGCTCAGCCATTCTATAAGATCATGGCTGATCTGAGTGTAACCTCCACATATCTGTACCCCCCCCCCCCTCCAATAAACTTTCACCCCTTTGTTTCCCATGACCCCTTATTCTAGATTCTCCCACAAGAGGAAACATCCTCTCCACATCCACCCTGTCAAGGGCCCTCAGGATCTTAAAGGTTTCAGTCAAGCCACCTCTTACTCATCTAAACTCCGGTGGATACAAGTCTAACCTGTCCAACCTTTCCTCATAAGACAACCTATCCACTCCTGGTATCAGTTTAGTAACCTTCTCTGAACTGTTTCTTGCACATTTACATCCTTCCCTAAACAAGGAGATCAATACTGTACACAGTATTCTAGATATGGTCTCACCAGTGCCCTGTATAACTGAAACATAATCTCTCTACTTTTGTAATCAATTCCCCCCACAGTAAAAAATATCATTCTTTTAGCTTTCCTGATTACTTGCTGTACCTACATATTAGCCTTTTGTGATTCATGCATTCGGATATTCAAATCCCTCTGGATCTCAGAGCTCTGCAACTCTCACCATTTAGATAATATGCATCTTTTTTATTCTTCCTGCCAAAGTGAGCTATTTCACATTTGCCCACATTATACTCCATTTGCCCAATCTTTGTACACTCACTTAACCTATCTATATCACTTTGTAACTTCCTTACATCCACTTCACAACTTACTTTCCTGCCTATCTTTGTGCCTTCAGCAAATTTAGCAACCGTATCTTCAGTACCCTCATCCAAGTCATTTATATAAATTGCAAAAAGTTGAGGCCACAGCACTGATCCCTGTGGCACACCATTTGTTATATCCCGCCAACCAGAAGAAGACCCATTTATGGCTACCCCCTGTTTCCTGTTAGCCAGCCGATCTTCTATCCATGCCAATACATTACCCACTACATCATAAGCTTTTATTTTCCACAATAACCTTTGATGTGGCACCTTGTCAAATGTCTTCTGACAATCTAAGTACAGTACATCCATCAGTTTCCCTTTATCCACAACACATGTGGCTCCTTCAAAGAACTCCAATAAATTGGTTAAACGTAATTTCCCTTTCACAACCCAGGTTGACTCTGCCTGATTGCCTTGAATTTTTCTAAGTGCCCTGCTATAACATCTTCAATAACATTTTCCCTATGATAGATGTTAAGCTAACTGCTCTGTATTTTCCTGCTTTCTGCCTCCCTCCCATTTTGAATAAAGGAGTTACATTTGCTATTTCCCAATCTAATGAAACCTTCCCCAAATCCAGGGAGTTTTTGAAAATTAAAAGCAAAGCATCAACTATCTCACTAGTCACTTCTTTCAAGACCTTAGGATGAAGTTCAACTTAATGGATTGCAACATTAAGTCTGGTAAGAAGATGACCAAGCTCTTGCCATCCTTGTCTCTACTTTCCTTAGTATACTTCTCAAATTTTTGTTGAAACTCTCTACCAATCCATTTATCTGGGGTGATATGCCAAATTCGTAGAGCTTTAATCTTTAAAAATGCACATAGGCCTCCCATTAGTTTGAATATAAATAGAGTTCTCAGATCTGTCAGAATCTTTTTTTGGAATTACTACCCTGGAAAACACTCTTAGTAATTGATTGGCAATGTATCTTCATGCCATGTTCCATAAGGGAATGTGCCCTGCATACCTGGTTGCATAATCAACCATTACTAGAATGTGTAGGTAGCTATTGGCACCAAATGTCCCACCAGGTCCAGTGCATCTATTTTGATTATAGGTAGGGGGAACTAATGGAGATGTGGTTTGGGTTCTGACGATTGACATTCTGGGCTAGAATTACAATTCAATTCCTGGCCAAAAAACTGTCATTAATTGTTTTCCTGGGGTTGCTGCATCCGGAGTGCCATCACGTGTTTAAGAGTCAGGTCTAACATCAGTCATGGAAAAGGTTTCGGAATCAAAAATTATTCTACATCTACCTCATGCTCTGTGGACACAATGTATAAAAAATTCTCGACTGTACAATTTAATTTAATTTTATTTTAATTTACTTTCTACTGGACAATCATTAAACAATACCACATGGGTTTTCACATTCTGAAGTCGGGTGATAAGGCTGTTTCTGTTTGAAATCTGCCATACTCATGGGCAATTCTTCTTTTCACAAGAAGGTCCTCTTAGGAATCTTTTCCTGCTGCTTTGGACAAAGGTGTTCTGTTAATGAAAGGTTCCTCAAACTGAGTTCCTACTAAAATCGAAGGTACCTGTTCTTTAGCTATTTCAGCCTTATCCCACCTCTGCTCTCCTTTAGACTTATTTTTTTTTTCAATTCCCTGAAATAGGTTAGGTTTCAAATTCTGAATAGGCTCCTCAGTGATGTTCAAATCTGATATGGCATATTCTGAATCTCCATTCTATCGAGGGCTTCAAATTCTGGAGAACCTTTTCCAGGATCATTGGCTGAGAGGAGGCCTGGAATTATCCATGTGGTAATTGTCTAATTCTTTACTTCACACTCTGTAATAAGCATAGTGGTGGGGAAATATCATAAGTTGTACTTTATCAAATGCCTTTTGAAAGTCCATGTACACATGAACCACACTTACCTCTCTGTTAGTTCATCAAAGAACTCAATCTAGTTTGTCAGGCACATATTGCTTTTAGATAATCCATGTTGGCTGTCATTGATTATCTCATGTTTCTTCAAGTAACAATTTTGTCTTAGGTTATTGTTTGTAAAATTTTCCCCACCACAGATGTTAGACAGTCCATACAATGCCTGTGTAGAATGCAATATCTTGTGTCTCACAACAACTACACATTCCTGAAATCTGGCTTCAATGATTTTAGGGACACTCAGGTACAGGAGTTGGTTAAGTGATGGATGGAGTCAGTAATTTAATATGTGCTATCTTTAGTTCGTCTAGCATTTCAAAATATTTTAATAGCTGTAGTCAGGTTCAAATAGTTAATTGTACTGATTCAATTGTGAGAGCACTCTACATCACAGTTCCAACAATACTCCTTTCAAGCATGGTTGATAAATATTTCCAGTAAAGCAGTAATTAAAGCACAAAATATATTGTGCAGATTGTTATAATAGATTTCCACAATCTCATTGTTCCAAATTGGTATCCAATGCCTCCCGATGGTTTAGGCTTTCAGGCATTGCTAGTTTGATCAATGCATTTTTTCATTTAATCTGTTAAAATGTCACATGCCTTTATCAGATTCATTTGCAAAATGTAATAAACATTTGTACTGAGCATTTCATTATCTTCTTTTACAAAGAATCACGAGAACAGCCAAGAGTATGTCTGATATCATGGTTAATCACTATGACGCGCTATTCAATTTATTTTTGTTTGCCATTAGATCTCCGAGACTCACATATTTAGACTGAACTAGCATTAGCTTTGCAAAGTTGGTAGCACTCTTGCCTGAGTCAGAATTTTAGGTATTCAAATCCCACTGCAGGATGTGAGTGCAGAGTCAATGCTGAGCAGTGCAGCACTGAGGGAACGTAGTGCCTGTGATCATGTGCATTACGTTTTCTTATCTACCTCAATTTATCTACAAGATTTGATTTGGCTAACTATGCTGTCCTCCAGTGCCTCTCCCTTATTATCCAGGTTTGTGGGGCTGCCCTTTTTAGTTGTTCACATCTGAATGTCTCTAGCAATGGTTTCCTTTCTAGGCACAGTGGCTTCTGCAGTCCTCTCAAATTCAGGCTTCACATATGTGCAGGTGACAGCGAGTTTCATCTATGTCCACTACTTCTCTCTGATACCTCAGCACCCCAGATGCCTATGCCTCCCACCACCCCCCACCCTCCGCCATCCCATGCCCCACCCACCTGCACCAAGCTGCTCCCATGCCTTTGTGCTGCTGGAAAATTTGACTGACATCAACTTTTAGGTGAGTCACAATCCTCTCCAGCTCAACATCACAAAGTATTTGACTCCCATTAAAAATTATATTCCCTTTCCCTTGGCTCCATTTCCCTTCTTGACTGCTCTCATAGACTGAGCCAGATCATTTATAACCCAAGGGTTTTTTTTTCCATCTTGAACTGAGCTTTAAACTGCACATCCTGTAAACACCAAAATACTTACTTCCACCTTTGCAATATTACCTGTCTAATCCTACCTCACCCTTTTTGCCACTGAAATCATTATACCTCCAGACTCAACTACTCTACTGCTCCCTTGTTTGCCTTCCATCCTCCACCTTCTGTAAATTTCAAGTTGCCCAAAACTCAGCTGCAAGTACCTGCTCTTGCATTATGTCCTGCTTACCATCAAATCCATTTTAACTTGCTTAAACTATCTCCCAGTTCTGCTGTAGAGAAGGAACTGAAGTGCCCATCTTCTTATGTCAGTGAGTTCCTGGTGTTATCTCTTACAGTCTACTGGCATGGTGCTCCAAGGGTGATAACTGGAGGCCTGACATGTACTGCTGTCCTGGGGGATGATATCAGGCAGGTGCACATTTGCTTTTCTGCATCTGTGGTCCCAAGGATCAGCAGCATCTCGCAGTAGCCTGTATTTGCCTTGTGTTGTCTGCCAGTTTACCTGCTAGAAGATTGAGAGCATGGGGCAGTTTGGTGCAGGTTGTAATGGGAGGGTGGCCTGGGTGCGAGGGTATTAGAGACAAGTAGTGGATAGAGGTGAAACTCGTCGCTATCTAGCACTTGATGGGTGGTGGAATAAAAGATGTGGAGGTAACTTTTAAAGTGGTAGAAGGTGTTTTAGGATTGTGTACAAGCTATTCACTCTTTCTAAGTGGGAACTCACTTGAATGAAATGCGATTCCAGTGTGTTACATTGCCAGCTGTATGAAATTGCTGAATTTACAGCATTCTATTCCTATTCCCAATGCCACCTACCTCTTGGTGACATGAGTTACATTCCTGATAGTGTTATGGCAGGTGGATGGTAAATGCCAAGGTAAATGCCAGAGGGAAACTTGAAGCAGCTGCCACAACTATTTGCAATTTGTACTTATTTAGAGATATGGGCTTTGAATTCAGTAAAAAGGCCAGCAATTCTTATAGGATTCTTAAAAATCTAAAATCTTAAAAATCCTTTATTAAATAAAAAAAATGATTTTAAGCACATACAAAAGTTTACAAATTACCACTATAATAACTTCTAGCTCCCCTGATTAATGTAACTCCCAGTTACACCCCCATTAAGGCAACAGTAAAAACATATAGATTTTAAAAGATCCAGGCAAAGTAACACAATACCCTGAACAGTCAAATTCAAAGTGAGTTTTCCTAACTTGAGTTTCTTGCAGACAGCAGTTTGGGCACAGAGGCTGGAGGCTTTTCACACTTGTTAGATCTTAAAATGCCTTCCCTTGCACATGGCCTTCTCTCCTTTACACATATTTCCCCCTTTGAATGCAAATACACATTGTTTCACTATGTCTTTGGACTTTATCTCTCTAATAATAAAAATCTATCACAGTACCAATTATACCAGTAATCTTTTGGAAAAATAAACACACTGTTTCTTAACTTCTCCTGGCTAAGTGAAACATTTCACCCCCTTTTTTGAATTCAAGCTAGTTTGGTTTATTTAAAAATACAAATGTTCCTTTTACATTTCACATTCTAAAACTTCACCCACATTTACCTACTTAACATTTCAAACTTAGCTTATCTTCTGATACATAAAAGCCTTCAGGCCAGTTGCCTTTATTTCAATTCACACTCACACACACACACAGACCCACAGACACAGACCCTATTATTACATTACTAATAATGATATAATAAATAATAATAAATTCCAAAAACATCATCAAAATTATTATACCTTCCTGACCAATATGATGGAAGTAATTTTGTGTGCTTTTCTCCTGGGGCCTTTACCTTTCTGCCTGGACACAGATAATGTTTCAGTAGTCATTGTTCTGTACAAGCACAAAAACGATTGCTTAGACGAGCAGTGTAGTTATTTGAGAATAAACTGAAAGGGCCCATCAATGCTCCTCTCAAATATTGTAGCCCCTCTGGCTGAACAACATCATTTTAAAGCCTGTGCAGGAGTTTCTAACTGTGCATTCACCAGCTTTATGCCAATTACTGCATCCAATCATATACAAATGAACAGATCCAACAAGCCAGTGTGTAGCCCCCTCTACTGGTGGATTGAAATATTTTAATATGGAGTCAGTTTCTGACTCCTGAGGGAAAGAGAGTGAGCCTGTTGGGATGTGTGGCACGTCATGGACTGTCAATCCAGTACAGTGAATAACTTACACAGACTCTCCACACCTCCCCCACCCTGTCATTCTGTTGTCTTATGTCTCATTTCTGTACAAAACGTCTTTGGCCATAGTTTATCAATTAACAATTTTTAAAATTCATTTACTGTATGTGGGGATTGCTGGCTAGGCCAGCATTCATTGCCCATCCCTGATTGCCCTTGAGAAGATGGTGGTGAGCTGTCTTCTTGAACCGCTGCAGTCCATACAGTGTAGGTACACCCACAGTGCTATTAAGGAGGGAGTTCCAGGATATTGACCCAGCGACAGTGAAGGATCTGTGATATATTTGCAAGTCAGGATGGTGAGTGACTTTGGGGGGAGCATCCAGGTGGCGGTGCTCCCATGTGTCTGCTGGCCTTATCCTTCGAGATGATAGCAGTTGTGGGTTTGGAAGGTGCTGTCTAAGGAATCTTGTTGAGTTCTTGTGGTGCATCTTGTAGATGGTACCCACTGCTGCCACTGTGCATCGGTGGTGGAGGGTGTGAATATTTGTGGATGGTGTGCCAATCAAGCGGGCTGCTTTGTCCTGGATGGTGTCAAGCTTCTTGAGTGTTGTTGAAGCTATACTCATCCAGGCAAGTGCCTTGTAGATGATAGACAGGCATTGGGGAGTCGGGAAGTGAGTTACTTGCCTCAGAATTCCTAGCCTCTGACCTGCTCTTGTAGCCACAGTATTTATATGACAGTTCAGTTTCCAGTCAATGGTAACCCCTAGGATGTTGAAAGTGGGGGAATTCAGCGATGGTAATGCCATTGAATGTTAAGGGGCGATGGTTAGATTCTCTCTTGTTGGAGATGGTCATTGCCTGACACTTATGTGATGCAAATATTACATGCAGTTAGTCAGCCCAAGCCTGGATGTTGTCTGGGTCTTGCTGATTTGGATATGAGCTGTTTCAGTATCTAAGGAGTCATGAATGACACTGAACATTGTGAAATCATCAGCAAACATCCCCACTTCTCACCTTATGATGGAAGCAAGGTCATTGATGAAGCAGTTGAAGATGGTTGGACCTAGGACACCACTCTGAGGAACTCCTGCAGTGATGTCCTTATCTGTACAGAGGATGGGTTTTGAAACGTGTAACTCTTTAATGTTAAAATAACCATTAGGATGATTTAAGAATCTCTCAATATCAGTTCACAATTACTCATTAATCATGCTCTAAAGCACCTCAGTAGTTCTTTCAATGAAAAATTCGTTCTTGGGACACACGCATGGCAAGATCAGCATTCATCTCAAATTGCCCTTGAGAAGGTGATGGCGGAGGATCTTCCTCTTTGAGTTACTACTGTCCCTGTGGTGGAGGTGTTCTCATAATTCCATTAGGTTATGAGTTCCAGTGATGATTATGGAATGGTGATAAAATGGCCTAATCAGGCTGATGTATGAATTAGGAGGGAGCTTTGAGCATTCCCTTGAATCTGCTGTCACTGTTATTCAAGGTGTTGGAGGTTCCAGGTTTTGGAGATACTATTGAAGAAGCCTTGGCGAGTTTCTGAAATGGACTCTGTAGAAGATGCATATTGCAGTCATGTTGCCTTGGTATTAGAAAGGCTGAATATTTCAGCTAGTGGAAGAGGTGCTGATCAAGAGGATTTCTTGAGTGTTCTTGCTGCTGTACTCATCCAGGAAATTATTCCACCATACTCTCGATGGGCCAATGATGAGTCTTTGGGAAGTCAGGAAGTGAGTTGCCCACCATAGAATTCCCAGCCTCTGCACACTACCCATGTCATTTATGAGGCTGTTTCAGTTGAGTTTCTGGTCAATGGTAACTACCAGGATGATAAAGATGGGGCCCAACCTAAGCCTGGATGTTGTCCAGGTCTTACTGCATTCAGGCATGGTCCTGTTGGCAATTCCTTCCATCACATTGTCAATGATTAGCAGTAGGCTGACAGGGCGACAATTTTCTTGGTTTTGTAGAAAATTTAGTTCTTAATAGGAGACACTCCATCAAAATACAACATCTGTAATTCCTGCTGAGGGACACCAGGCCTTCCTGCTTTATTGATGTAAGTAAAGAAGTTATCCCAAAGAAGACTGGGGACGCAAGTCAGATTTGGAATTGAGGGACAGAGGGCAAGTTGGGAAAGTTGGTGACGACAGTCAGTGCAACTCTGTGCAATGTTTCTCATTGCAGGATGTTTAGTGATCTTACTAGATCAATGAATTATAAAGAGTGAGCTACACTTTTGGAGAATGTACTCATCCAAGCATATTTACCACTTACAATAACTACCTTCACATTATATTATGGTATTTTAATTACTGGTAAAATGCCCATGAGGTAGCACCTTTTGCACCTCCACCGTTCACCTGCAAATACTATTTTTGGTCAACTTCTTGCATCTATTTACTTACCTTACAAAAAGCTGTGCATGAAATGTAAGAGAAGGTATTCCACCTTATACATGGAGGAACATTGGGCAGGATTTTTCATATGGCGGGTGGGCTCAACAGGAGATCGCTTCTGTACCGCCATTTTATGCGGGCAAGTCAATTAGGGCCCATCCAGCGTAATATGTGGCCGGTAGCGCTCAGCGCTACCTGTATGGGTGGGGAGAGGAGGGAAAGTCGGGGCCAGCACTCTTTTGTGCATGCATGTCAAAGAGTGATTCAATCTCCCTGAGGCACAGAGCTGCCTCAGGGAGATTGAATCGATAATAAAATTAAATAAAAGCTGTAAAAATTTATTTAAACACATCCCCTCATGTGACTGTTGGGTCATGTTTTTAAATTTATGAAATTTTTAAAATTTATTTAATAAACGCTTTAGGAAACTTAATCCCGCTCGTGGATGAGGTTTCCTAGAAATTGCATAGGCCACTTGGCCTTTTTGTCTGCCCACCAACCTTAAGGTTGGATGGACAGCATTTAGAATAACTTTAATTAGATCCCTAATGGCCCAAATAGGTTGTTTACATATCGGCAGGTGCGCAGCCGACTCTGGCGCACGCCCATCAAATGAAACATTGCTACTGAGCGCGATGATGTCGGGACTCACGCCCGATGCTATCGCGTGTCATTTTATGCATCGGTGTGTCAGGCCTGCCCCCACATGCCATCTGGAAAATTGTGCCCATTGAGAAATTGGATACTCCAGTTCTCATACAATGCAATCAGCCACCATAGACAGTTTACCACTTAGATAATACATAGAAGAAGAACTAGATTGAGTTGAAACACCAAACTCTGCACAGAGTATGGCGATGCTGGCGAGACCACATTTATTGTCTGTCCTTAGTTTCACTTAGAAGGTGGTGGCGAGCTTTCTTCTTGAACCACTGCACTCCTTGCAATTATGTTGTTACTGCAATAGTCTTTGGTTGAGAATTCCAGGGTCTTGACCTAGCAATGATTAGTTTGGCAATTTGGATGTCCAGTCTTGCTGGGGCTCTGCCTCAAAAAAGAGAATCCCCCTGTGGTGCTAAAACACCAAAACTACCTCAGATATAGGAGCTTGATTAAAATTGGGCAGGAACTGCTGCTGTCCATAAGAAAGGATGCTGAAAATCACAAAATGGGTGGAGTTTCAATGGTAATACTTCCCTGTTCCATTTCCCACAATCACTCATCCAAAATTCCAAGCTGTTGAGAAAATCTATGCTGAAAATGCAGGCTCTTGCATTTACAATGTAGTGTGTATATTCCCTGTGCATGATGAATGTCATGTACATCTGATTAATGTTCTTCTTCCCCATTCATTTTCTCCTTTCTAATTTATTTTCTATTTTTGCTATTTACCAATTATATTATGCAAACAGTTTAGCTTTCTCCCCATTACATTTCACCTAAAAACTATTGCTAATCATGTTTCACTCCAAAAAAATTGCCCATTCACGTTGCAGCAAAAAGAGAAATTCTCTATGACGGTTCTTCTCCCACCTTTACTATATATTCTAAAGTAAAATTTATTGCACAAACATACATGATCACAAACTTACTCATAAATTTGGCTCCAAACTTCTTCCACAAACAGATGTACTTTTCAGGGAGTATGATCACCCTCGACTCCGTGTACATCCTCAACTCCATGCTCTATGATCCCTACACCACCAGCTAACTTACCACCTTCAGAGGTAGAGGTCTAATGTAAAGGTTGTAAACCCAGTGAAAAAATGCATGCAAGGGAGTCCATTTCAAACTTCTACAGCTCTCTATGATTCGGCACTCTGATTGTATTGTACTTTGAGTATATCCAACTTTTGTGCCCTAGGTGGTTTCCCATTTTCTCTTAGGCCAGGGAATTGTCATTCCTCACATTGACTATGCTTCACAATTTGGGATTTAGAGAAATAGGATCTAATTGAGACATTTAAGATGGTCAAATGAGTTGATGGGGTAGAGAGAAACTATTTCCTCTGGTGGGGGAAGAGGGTTAAAAAAAAGGGGGCATAACCTTAAATTAGAGCTAGGCCATTCAGGGGTGATATCAGGAGGCATTTCTTGAAGCATCTCTCCCAAAAGGCTGTTGAACCTAGGTCAATTGAAAATTTCAGAATTAAAATTGACGGATTTTCGTTAGGCAAGTGTATTAAGTGTATTACAGAACCAAGGCAGGTAGATGGAGTAATGATACAGATCAGCTATGATTTAATTGAATGGTGATACAGGCTCAAGGTGCTGACTGTCATACCTCTATTCCTACTCCCTCAACTCTTATAGAGCTTAGAATTTTACATTTATTACACTAAATCTTCCCATCAGTTTAACCTTTTATCTTGTATATACAGGTTTCAAGATGTTGTGCAGACTGATTAATAAGTTGTAGATGACCAAGCATCAAACTCCATCTATCTTGCAGCCTTCTAGCTAACTTTACAGAAAATGAGCTTTGGGTAAACCAAACTGAACATGCCACCTATATATTGAATGAGAATGAGGGAGCCACATGGGTAAGTGTCTAACGTTGTAAAATTATAAAAGGTGCGTGAACCTAATGCGATTTCACAGGAATAGAACTTGACCTCAAGATTATGTGGAAGAAAGATGAATGCAATATTGTTCATGATTGTGTTGGTGAGAAATTTGGTTGTCTGATACTGTAAAAAAGTGTTATCTATGGGTTAACTTCTTTGATAAAATCGTAACAGAGGAATTTGTGACTAATGTCACACAGCATGGTTTCAATCCAAAGGCAATAGCAAGGTAAGTAATCTTTGTATTAGCATGTAAGGACTATCTGAGAATAGCATTACTGCATACAGTATAAATACAATAAAGGCCCTGAAAATCTGCAGGGCCTAACAGTGCATCTCAAGTCAGTTTCAAGGCAGTCAGTTTCTTTCCTCTGTCCACTCAAAGCATGTGTCCTTATGTTGGGGCAGGATGGCCTGGCTGGGGTTGGGGGAGGGGGGCGGGGGGCGGGAATGTTTGGAGGGGGGGCATTCCTTTCCTTTGGTGGGAATTTCTTCCGATTTGGCCTTCCTTCCATCAAGTACATTGCTTCATCAGCACTCAAGAGTGGTCAATGTGAACCCATTCAGGGTCCAGCTCTTGGTCCTGACCTCGACCCCTCAAAACTAATTGCCTGGACATCTGTAGAATCAGTCCCCTTAAAAAGGGGGTTGAAATAAGCCCTTAAAAATAATTTAATACACCACTAGTGCTGGCAGCTGGAGTCGTGGCAGTTCAGTGTTGTTTTCCCATACCTTCTTTCTGGTGAATGTCTATAGTGATGCAGGAACCTGCTAGTGGTAGGCTTATTAGGTGTCCTTCCCCACCATGTCCCCCTCTCACACTATGGCACTTAAGTTATCAGAACAGTCTGCAGATTTCCATGGCCAAGATTTAGCAACAATCTAAGAAATTAGCCAACTATTGTACTGTAATTTGGACCACCCTGTGCATATGTTTATTATACTCTTTAATTGAAATAATACACATAACTGGTTATAGAGTCATCTTGTAGAAGAAAATAGTTTTACCTGTAGGCATGCCTAATTGGTGACATTGAGTAATAGTCTTCAGTAATTGATATTTGTGCACAATAGACCAGAATATATGACTGGTGGGATAGACAGACTACTGCTTTCATAAAATGAATGAGAATAGTTCCATTTTTGAAACAAATTTAGCCCAAGGATATAACAAAACATATACTGACCACAGTTTGAGCTATACATAGCAAACTATTACTTTTACACTTGCCGATGTGACTTCATGTGCAGTAGCTTCGACCCTTTGGGCGTGGTACACGGCAACACACTCTTTCAGGTTAGCAGTTTACTATTGCAACACTTATTGGCAGTCAATATTTACACATATTTTTACACAAATTATTAAATAATGGTAAAGTTATAGTTGAGAGTTCTTTTCATGAAATATACTGCCTTGGTTATAATAGACAAAGCTTAGCTGTGGCTGTATAAAGTGAATGCTGCTGGGGCATGGCTTGTTGTTTCTACTGTGCATTATCAGACAGTAGTATTTTTATATTTCATACTTATTTTAAGATTTTTTTTTATTTTTTGAAGCTGAAACTGTAATAACTGTTATTCACCAGTGATATATAGGAGACATTTCTGCAGGTGGTTACATCACAACAACAGTTTCAATTCTTGCATATAAAGTACAAATTATATTTGTATTATAAAACTATCAATTGACAAGTGTCAGCACATTATTTTATTCCAAAAGAATTCTTCTCAAACAAAGTTTTTGGCTCTTTGAAGGATGCTCCTTGTGAAGCGAATGTGTTACTTTTTCTAAAGGGGTCTTTATGGATTCTTGGTATCAGGGCGTCCACTACAAGAAAGCAAACTTCCAGTTAAAAAAATGACTCTGTACAAACAAAAGACCTTAATATTACGTCCTAGTAAAAAGAGATCTAACAAATAAATATAAATTACAAGTATTTTCCAGTCCCATTTATCCATTACTTTTCCTTTTTTTCTCTTGTTCACTTAGTTCTTTAAGCATTACAGGTTCAAGCTTCCATTATGGTTTAGAGGATGTGACTGACTAACTGGTGCAGTTTGAAAGAATTCTGGATTTTTAGAAATACTGCATTTTGGATGAGGCTGAAGCTGCCTTCTCAGGTGTGTGTGAAATTCTATGTACTATTTGGAAAAGAGCAAAGAGTTCTTCTGATCTGGCCAACCATTTCTCCCTTGGCCAACAACAACAAAAAAAAATGTTCTGAAGTCATCACAAAGTTAATTGGTTCAGAGGGGTAGGCCTGTGGGTAAAGGGAGCACACTCCCAGTTAACAATGCGGAACCATGGAATTAGCCTAAGTTGTTTTCTTACTGAAGGGACCCAATACTGCAGATATAAAAAAAAGGCAAAATGTACCTAATTCCTTAGATGACCAATGGTACAGGTTTAAAAAAAGATCCTTTATGACTAATGTGAAAAGCAAAGGACTTTTTTTTAGGATAGAGGCTGGACTTTATATTACTTACATGTGAACAATGGTTGATTTATTGATGTGTATCATGTCAATAAATATACACTACCAAAACAGAACACTTCAAGTTTCATGATGCTGTGGATAAATGAAGAAATTTGGAGCAAATTGATGAAAGAAATTGCATTCATAATTATGACTTTCATGAGCTTAGGCTGTCACAAAACAAAATTAACTACATTTGAAGTGAAGTTACTGTTGCAATGTGGGGTTGAAGAACAGGATAGATAGAAACATAGAATGATACAACACAGGAGGCCAACAGGTCCTTCGTGCCTTTGCCAAGTCTTTAAAAGAGCTATCAAATTAGCCCTATTCCCCTGTACTTTCCCAAAGCCCTGCACATTTTTCACCTTCAAGTATTTATCCAATTTTCTTTTGAAAGTTATTACTAAAACTGTTTACGTCACCTTTTCAGACTGCGTTCCAGACTATAACAACTCACCATGTCAAAAACATTCTCATCACCATCCCTCTGGCTATTTTGCCAATTACCTTAAGTCTGTGTCCTCCGGTTACTGACTCTTGTGCCACTAGAAATAGTTACTCCTTAAGTACTCCATCAAAACCATTCATGATTTTGATCTCTATTTGATCTCACCCTAACCTTATTTGCTCTAAGGAGAACCTGAGCATCTCTAGTCTGCAGCCTGCTTTCGTTCTAGCATATCAACCCCTGCCTATAACTTTTATGGCCCTGACTTCCTTCCTAAAGTGCAGTACCCATAATTGATAAAAATGCTCCAGCTGAGGTTTGGCCAGTGATTTATAAAGGTTTATCTTCCAAACATGCCACCTCTACCACTTGGGACAACAAGGCAGCAGATGCATGGAAGCACCATAACCTTCAAGTTCCCCTTCAAGGCACACACCATTCTGACATGGAACAATAGTGCTGCTCTTTCACTGTTGCTGGGTTAAAACCCTGGAACTCCCTTCCTAACAGCACTCCCTTCCTACACCACATGGAATGCAATGGTTCAAGAAGGCAGCTCACCACCATTTTCTCAAGGGCAATTAGGGATGGGAAAGAAATGCTGGTCTAGCCAGTGAAGCCTACATCCCATGAAAGAATGAAAAAAAATTGACCCCGGAGGGACATTACTGCACACTTTCCTCCAATCTCTGCTTTCGATCTCTTAGCCAATTTGCTTCCACACTGTCACAGCCCACTTAATTCCTTGGCAACATCCTCTTCAGTAGTGTAAACATCCAAAGAGCTCATGCCCTCTGCCTCCACAAGAAGATCCCTCACAGTCCCCCGTTTCCTTTGACTGCCCTTTTACTATTTATATGTTCAGAAACATTTTTGGGTTCCCTTTAATGTTACATGTTAATCAGTTCTCATACACTCTCTTTGCCCCTCTTATTTCCTTTCTCAGTTCTCTGTACTTTCTGTATTCAGCCTGGTTCTGCACCATATTATGAACTTGATATTTGTGGCCTGTAGGTATGGCACAAATATAAGAAAATATGAGAAAATAAGGGAAAAGGCTGAGGGAAATACAGAAAGCAAAGAGGGACAATAAGGAGAGAATCTTGAAATATATTAAAAAGAACTGTAAGGTATTCCACAAATTTATCAGTAAAAATAAAATATTGCTGAAAAAAGAGACGTGTCTAAGCTTTTCATCTTGCACTCATCAGGACACTCACCAGAATGCCAATATAAAGGTGGAAACAACAATATATACTGTATATAAAGAGAGTACTGATTGGTTGGCAAGTGGCGTTGCCATAGAGAATGCAGCACTGATGATGACTGACAGCTAACTGCCATGCATTGTTGAAATTTAAACCAGGCAGCTTGACCCTGATTGGTCAAGGCACTGCTCTGAGGAATGAGTCAGTGAATGGCTGTCAATTATTTTGTTTAGTTGAAACAGGATGTACATGTTCTTTCTGTCTACAAAGAACAGGGTCCTGGGTATTAATATATGTAGCTTCCAGTACATTGCAAACCCGACTGACAATCCTAAATTGGTTGTCAGCGTAATTCTTAGCACATTGAGGATTATTTAGCAAATGTTGTCCAATTGTGGATTCACATCAATGTTGGACACGTGGGCTGCATCTTCGGGTCAGAGAGTGGGAGGGGGGGGAAGGGCTGATGCGTGAGATGACGCAGGGTAACGTTGGGCGTGTGTCCTGACGTCACCCTGCGCCATTTAGATTTTCAGCTCAGCGGGCGCCTGCCGAACTGTCAATGGCCACTTAAGAACTTTGAAAAATTAAGGAAGCCTTAAGGTTGGTGGGCAGGCTGGGAGCCCAGGGGGGCTTTTGAAACAACATGAAACCTCATCCACAGGCGGGATAAGATTTCATGAGGGATTTAAAAATTTCAGAATATTTGATAATAAAAGTTATGGACATGTCACATGAGGGGACATGTCAGTAAAATTATTTCTATTCTTTAAACTGCTTTTCACATTTGAGCCGATCTCCGAGGCAGCATTTTGCCTCAGGGAGATCTGTGCACTCTTTAGGCCTTAATTGGCCTGCCCATGTAAAAAGGCGGCGCTCCCCCAACCAGGGGCACCGATCGGGAACCCGCCCACCCATGCCCGCTCCTGCACTTTCCCCCGACAGGGGGTGGGGTTGGGGGGGGGGGTTGGGGGGGCGGTGGTGGGGGTTGGGGGGATGTTGCCCTGTGTTTTAAGTTTTGCAAGCACGGACTGGTTGGGTACAATCTGTACCCTGCCCATTGTAACAGCACTGGGACATGTTGTTTGATATGATCCGCCAGTCTTTGGGACGTACGGCCTATGTACCCAGCATCACGCTGGCACTGAAATTCATATACCACATTACTCATTTGTGTGATAGGCAAAATATCTTTTGGCTTGACAGCAGCATCCTGTTAGAGGTGAATACCACTCGTGTAGCTACTACATAGTAGCTGTGTGAAACAGCTAGCTTTACCTGTTGCTCAAATTTTTGAGACACCTTGCTAAATTTGTGGATCCTTTTTTTTGGTGTCCCAGATGGATTCTTAAAACAGATGTCAGCCCCTTAAATATGTAAATTAGGAGCCTAACGCTTCTTAAAGGACTCTTTTCAGAAAATAGTCAGCGAGGGGACACAAGTTCAAGGTGAGGGGCAGGAGGTTTAGCGGGGAACGTGAGGAAAAACTTTTTTACCCAGAGGGTGGTGATGGTCTGGAATGCGCTGCCTGGGAGGGTGGTCGAGGCAGGTTGCCTCACACCTTTAAAAAGTACGTGGATGAGCACTTGGCACTTCATAACATTCAAGGCTATAGGCCAAGAGCTGTTAAATGGGATTAAGTAGGTAGGTCAGATATTTCTCACGTGTCGGTGCAGACTTGATGGGCTGAATGGCCTCCTCTGCACTCTGTGATTCTGTGATGAATAGGGAAGGCGCAGGGTCTGCATAGCTCATAAATCTTTAGCAGGCTCAGCAGCCATCAGCTTTGGGTAAGCAATGGAAACATTAGCCTTAAACATAAACAATCCTGTGGAAACCCTGCTCCAACACCCACTACTGGGACATATTTGTCATCAAGACAGATGACTTAAAACTGAAGTTTTTGCTTGCGTAGCTGCTTGTGGAGGCTGACAACTCATGCCAGTAATGGTCATGAGGCCCAAGAATCAATTTTCTTTGATCCTTATTCCTCTTAGTTCAGGTGCATGATGAGTCTAGGTCTGGTCTGGGGATAGACCCATATACAAGCTCACTTCCTTGAATCTCATCTCTTTGAGGCCATTGATCCAGGCTAGGTAAACAGTAATGCTATTGAGCCTTATCTCCTGAACTAATATCCCAAGATCTAACGACTAACCGTCTTACTAATTAGGGCAGAGATGATAACCCAGAGTAATAGCAGGTGTCAGCTTAAAGTAAATAATTTTCTGCAGTGCTTTTACAACTATTCTTAGCCCCAATTTCAAAACATCTCTCCTTTTTCACTGTACAAGAATGCTATTTATGTTTTTTACTCCAGTGGATTCTCTACATGATATGGTTGATATAATATTCTTAAGACATGCTGTTCTGGTGACTTTCTCATTGAAAGGTCCTTTTTGTACTCTAATCACTCTTTGCCTTGCATGATTCCTCCATTAGTACATTAGTCCCACCACTTCCGAAACCCTCACCCATGCCTTCATTAGCTCTGGTCTCAACTTTTTCAGTGCTCTCCTAGCATGACCAAGCCCATCCTGTACAATGTATACAAAGGCTATTCATTCCCAGATCACCCTATTCTTACTTAACTGCATTGGCTCCTTTTCCCAACATATTCATCAGAACTCCTTGACCTTTTTAATAAACCTCTTCAGTGCCTTGTAGTAAACTACTTTAGCAATTACTTCCAGCTGTACAACCCAGCTTATACTCTGTTTCACAGCTCTGCTCTACTGCATATTTTCCACATCCTCTGCCACTCTGCAATGAGTAACTCAGCTCCTAACTTCTCAAATCCTTCCACCATTTACAAGGCACAAATCAGGAGTGTGATGGAATACTTGCCTCGATGACTTCAATTTCAACAACACTCAAGAGGCTTGACATTATGTGGATAAAAGCAGTCTGCTTAAATAACACCCAATTCACTACCTTAGACATTCACACCCTCCATCACTAATGCACCATGGCTGCCGTGTACATCATCTGCAAGATGCACTGCAGGAACTCACCAAAGCTTCTTTAACAGTACCTTCAAAACCAGCAAATTCTACCATTTAGAAGAACAAGGGCAGAAATGATTGGGAACATTACAAACTGTAAATTCCTCTCCATGTCATGCCATCCTGACTTGGGAATATACTGCTGTTCTTTCACTGTCACTGGTTCAAAATTCCGGAACTTTCTACTTAACAGCACTGTGGGTGTACCCACAGCACAAGGACTGCAGCAGTTCAAGACAGCAGCTCACCACCATCTTCTGAAGGCAATAAATGCTGATCTATCCAGTAATGCTCAGATCCTAACTATGTATGATAAAGTGTTCAGTTGTAATGGGATAGATTTTTAATTTACCATCTAGGTTTAAAACTGGTGTTGCAGATCAGCTGCCCACTATGTAATTTGCCTGATTTTCATTTCCAGTGATAGGTATAGAAATGAAAATTAGGTGGTTTCTATAGGAGACAGGTGATTAGCAGTACCAGTTGTGTGCCAAGGTGGCTAGGTGAAATCTACTTCAATATTTCTGCACTCCAGATTTCTCTCCTTAAACCAATTTATCATTTAGCCTCATCAATCATGCCTTCCTTCATCGCTCTTAACATATCTTCCAACTCCTTCTTGTTTCCTGGATTCTCCCCTTGTATTGTGCAAACTCTGCTTTTTGATTTAATTTAATTGAACCCCTTGATTATACTTCAGCTTTATAACCATTCCTGAGGAGTAAGTGCACTAAACACAATATTAGTAAGAGTGATGTAGAATTAAATTAACATTTTGGATATTAGCTGTTGCCAAACTGACTGTCCGTAATATTTAGTTTACCTCACATTTGCTCTGTTATACACTTCTTCTTCATCTGATGAATCTTTGTAATGTGATCCGTGACCCATTGATTTCTTACGAACAGAATCCAGTGGCTGGTACAAATCTTGAAGCCAAAGTGGCTTTGGAAGATCTGTATCATCGTCCAACAGGGGTGCCTGAAAACAAATCAGGTAATTTCAGTTTGATTAGATAAAAGTGGCTAATTGACAAAAAAAAACTTTCTGGGGTGCTATTTTGGTCTAATTGTTCATTTTATTGAAGAAGTTGATGCAAAGTTAAAGCAAGGAGTTAATGCTTTATACATTTATCTTCCCACTAAAATTAGAGCATGGAAGAAAAAATAATCAGTGCCTTGCTTTCAGCTGAAATGTTACCTTTTGTGCATCTTTTGATGAACTTTTCCCAGTTATTCGATCTGTAACTTTCTTCAGAGGGCTGTGTGCACAAAACATGCAGAACTGTTGACATTTGTGAGTTTGTTTTACATAAAAATACATGGGTTGCAAAAGCCAGAATGGAACATTACCTTTCATAACCTAATTGCAAACAGAATATTTACCTCTTAGATTCTTTTTTACAATTAGCATCTCCAGTAGCAAAAGGTGCCTTGGATTCTGATCTTTGAGAGCAAATCTATTATCAAAAATGTAAAAGTTAAAAGAGCAGAAGGAAATATTTTCTGTTCTTAACATATTCAGAATATAAGATCAAAAAGCAAAGAACATGAGTGGTTTTAAAACAGAATTATATAAAAAACAATATTCCAACTGCAAAACTGATAATGAATGATCCGTCCTTGCATGCAGTCTAACTCCAATAGGCATGCCACCACAGAAAGCTCAGACTCAAAGATAGAGCATTTATGCGTATGATACAAAACTTGAATCCTAAACAAATACTTTGTGATGGAACTAGATTGTTAATTAGGAAGCTGTTTTCTTCAAGGTTGCTGAAATTATAACAGGAAGGTTTGAAAGAAATAGGGTTTTTATTCCTCAAAATTCATATCCTGTGACTAAAAGTAAGACACGGGCCAGGCTTCTGACAAAATCTATTTATTTATATTCCAAGGTCTGTTTTTACACATGGACAGCTCGATGTAGCTTTATCCAAAGTGAAAAATTTTGATTATGTTGAAGTCTTTACTGAAAGAATAACCAGAAATCCTGAATTTAAAGAAGTTCTGTTCAATAAGGATATTAATTTCACTGCAAGTGTTTTGTGGTTCTCAGCTAGTATAGGAATATTGGGCATGGCGGATTAATTTAACTGAATTTGGGTAGCCTATGTGCAGCCACAACTTGCTTTTTGCTCAAGATGCAATATCTGTTCCTGCCATGCGATGCTCTACACAAGCAGTGCAAAAATGTAACATTTTCTATCTGTATTCAGGATACCAATTGTTCATTTTTTTATACCAGGTGGGAAGTGAGGTCGGCTGGGTTCTCGACCCCCCCCGTTTTTCCAATGAGTACCTCACTGCCCTCTTGGAGGCGGTGGGTGTAGAAGGGGCACCGTTGTCCCCAGAGAGGTGGCCACCACACCTCACAAAGAGGGCATGGGAGGAGGTGGCAGCCCAGGTGAGCAGCCACGGCATGGTGCGGCACACCTGGGTGCAATGCCAGAAGCACTTAAATGACCTGCTGTTCTTGGGAAGGGTGAGTACCGTGTTGGCATGGGTCAGTATGTTGAATTATTTTGGGCTGGCCACCCACCCCGTGGTACTCAGGGGTGTTAGAGTTGGAGTGTCAGCTGTCAATGACGCCGGAGCTGGCTGCTTTGACTGAATGCCTTGCGCTTCAAGGGCCTCGACTCGGATGTGCCCTGCAAGGTGCTCCTCAGGTGGGGTTGGCCAGGCTGCAATGGTGCTGCAGGTAAAGAGTGGACTAATCAATGCTCCTCTGTCCTTTCAGGCGAAGACATTCCATAACAATATTGAGAGGTCGTGGACTGGCGGAGGACCCCGCACCTCCTCATCCTCTCGAGATACGAGCAGGAGGCCTTGGAGCTTGAGAGGCGCCCTGCACCTCGGTCAACTGACTGTGGTGAAGCTGGGGACAAAGGTAAAAGTGCAGTGCAGTGAGGTGAGAGTTTCAGATGCTGCAAACAATCTTGTGTTGATCCATTATTGATGGCAGCCTCCAGACTGGATTCCTCTTTGGTCGTTGAAAGACGATGGCACCATAATGCAGATCTCCATTGTCCCACCAGGGTGCCTGGCATGCACAGTGACAGTGTGATGACTTTAACTAATGGCATGTCCATCTTCTCCCTTAGATTTGCCACCAAGCAGCCAAGCGCAGGACATCAAGGAGCTACCCTGACCCTGAAGGACCACCATGCTCCCCAAGCACCTGCATCACACCCACTCTCTGAACCAGGCACCAGTGCAGATACCAGCACCTCAGTGGGCATTAGTTAGGTAGCAAGTATCTCGGTGCACATTGGTAAGGGCACTTCACATTCGCCTGAAGTGCAGGCAGAGGCAGAGAATGCCCACGGTGCCGGCAGTTGGAGGACTGCCGGAGACCAGGACTATGCTCAGTTGAAGGCTGATGATGAGCATCTGGAGTCGTCCATTAGGCAGCAGATGCTGGATGTCCAATGGGGTGTGCAGGAGATCTGACGGAGATCCATGAGGATATGCGTGCCATAGTTTCCGTTATGGAGGAGTACTTGTGGAGCATGAGCACTGTGTTGACCCTCATGGTCGAGCACAATGCCTCCTCCATGAAGAGTGTGGTGACTCATATGGAGAGGCTGGTCCAGGAACAGAATCAGGGGTTCCTGGGGTTGCGCTTGGACCTGCAAGCCCTCACACAGGCAATGACCTCAGGTGGTCAGTTTCCATTTGCAGGATAGATGAGGCAACCAGTATCCCAGCTAGATGCCCATCCATCAGTGGTGGACAGGAAGGTCCACAGCCACTTTACGTTGGCGCACGAGCTGCGAGCTCCTCTCAGGGCACTTTGGATGATGGCAGCGGCTCCTCCGCCCCTCTGCTAGTGACCGTGGCACCTGATGAGCCTGCAGTGACTGGGGAGATGCCAGCCCTGGCACTGGCTGCTCCCTCCCAGGCGGGGCCATCACAGGCTCCACTGGCCAGAGGCCAACAAGACAGCATAGTCAACAGGCTGGCTCCAATGCTGGTGCCAGCGAGGGGGGAGCACCTAGACACTGCATCTATAAGTGTAAGTGTAAAGCACCTTAAGCACAAGAGAGACTGATCACGGGTGACCTTTTGTTCTCCCTTACTTTTTTTTAATGGTGTGATCATCAACACCTAATATTGTTCTGTTCAATAATGTGAGTTCCAATATTAAATTACATTTGCTTTAGTGTTATTGGCCTGAGTATGCTTCATTTGTTTTGTAGGTGCAGGGTACACCTGTATATAATGCTGGACATGGGTGGCTTGAACCTTTATTGCACAGGCACTGAGTGTATCTTGGAGGCAAAGGAAAGGGTCATTTCTGCGATCCAGGATGGTGGTGGCAGCCCTGGCATGAGATGGTAGCTCTTATTTGGCAGCCTAGCTGAAGGGGCAGTGGGTCATGACGTCTCTAGTGTCTCTGCCTCCCTGGAGGTTTCTGATGTCTGCCTGCACGCCCTCAGCGTTCTCTTCACCGTGATGCTCTTCTGAATCGCTACTGGATTCATCATTTGTGGCCTGTGGAGCTGCATCAAGATCCTTTTCCTCCAGTGGGTCCCCCCTCGCCAGTGCCAGATTGTGGAGAGCGCAACATTCAACCACTATCAGTGACACCTGCTCTGGGGGATATTGCAGTGTGCCCCTGAATGGTCCAGGCATTGGAAGCGCATCTTGAGAAGACCTATGGTTCTCTCTACCACCGTCCTTGTGGAGATGTGGCTCCTGTCGTACCACTGCTTTGCCTCTGTTCTTAGATGGCGGAGAGGCATCATGAGCCACCTTTTCAAAGGGATAGCCCCTGTCACTCAGCAGCCATCCATCCAGTAGTGCTGGAGCACTGAAGAGCCTCGGCACCTGGGAGTGTCTCAGGATCTACGCATCATAGGAGCTGCCAGGGTGTCTTGTACAAACTTGCAGAATCTGCATCTGTGGCCACACACTATCTGCCTGTTCATGGAGTGGAATCCCTTCCTGTTAATTAAGGTACTCGGTTGACCTGCTGGTGCCTTGATGGCCACATGTGTGCAGTCAATGGCACCCTGGACGCGGGGGAACCCACCAATCACCGTCCTCCAATGTTGAACAATTCATTTGCTTCCAGTTCTGGCTCTAGGGTTGCTAATTCTAGTTAGATATATTCCTGGAGATTTCATTACATGACACTCTGCCTCTCACTGCTCGGCCACTACACTCTTACCATTGCTCACGCAACACATCCATCCTCGTGGTACACAATCTTTCCACACCAACTAGAATGCAAACAGACTGTTCATGACTCAGTTGGATGATTCTTTTCTGCCAAACTACCTTTTATCCCCAACCTCTTTATTTTTATAACTAATAACTGAAAGTGTTCAAAGAAAACAGGATAAAATGCACCTTTCTTACTGCGACCATGAATTTTCTCCTAGGTTACTCTATTTTCCTAGAGACTCTGGGACAATCCTGTAGGGTTGGCCATAATGAATAGCAATGTACTCTGCTCCAGGCCGTAACTTTGACAAATTATCCTGGACTTGTTTGGTCCTTCTGCTCTGATGCTTTTTCTTGCTCCTCTGGCCTGTATTCTACTCCTAGCCACTTCTAAGAAACTGGCCTGTACTCTGCTTCCTTGGGTCTGGCATTATCTCATGGATATTGCTGAGTTATTCATCTTTACAGAGTTAGGGCATGTTCCATGATCCCGGGCCTGCTTCAGCACTATGCTTCTAGTTATTCTCTGATTTCAGTCCTTCACTTCGCAGTGCCCCTGAACGCAACCAGATCCTAGCCACCCAAATGCTTTACTATTTCAGTCATATCCACACTGAACAGTATCCACATCCATCACTGAACTTGGTTTCCGCTGTCCTCCTGGACCTGTTTTTGATTCGCTGACTTAACCCTATCTAATAAACATCACAGCAGTCCCAGGTCTGTGCCTGGCTAATGATCTTTATTGCTTCACTATTGTGCATTGTTCAATCACCATTCCCTCAAAGCTATCGTGTGGACATATTACCTTTATTGCCAAAAATGTTTGTAAACATTTAGAATCACAGTTATTCCACAGCCATGCAAAATATAATGGCAAGAATTTTGGGTGTGCCTACTTTTGGCCTTTGTATTGTGATCTGGGGCCTGAGGGCTGATTTTCTTAAAATGGGTGAGCTTTAGAGAGTAGGCGAAGCACCTTGCTCAGTGTAATGTCACTGAAGATCATGCTGCTGTGATACTAACAATGGCCCTGAGGTAGCTGAGGATGGGGGGACAACCAGTTGTCATCAGGGGTCTCATTTGTTGGGATGGGTGAAGACATCAGTAGCCATATGGAACCCGAATTTCTAAGGAAATATATTGTGAAAGTGATAACAAAAGTAACTTGTGCCACCTGTTCTCTTGATGAAGCAATAGGAACCCACAGAAGAAAATATCAATATGCCACTCAAAGAAGCTGTGCATCACATAGAGCAGGCTGGTTTATCACACAGAAAAGCCAGTACATAGAGTTGCCAACTCTATTTGGATGTTTTCCGGGAGATTTCATTACATAATTTCCCGTCTTCAACTTCTCTGCCCCCAAATCATGCAATTTCCTAGATAACCCTAGAGGGTTGGCAGCATCCTCAGGATATGATATGAAGAGACTGATTCTTCTCAACCAGACAAAATTGGGTTCAGAGCAGTTTGCTTAACACCTACACTGGAAGCAAACACAAGCCCAAGAATATAGACCATCAAAGCTTTCAATCAGTTTGAAGAGAGAGCACAGATAAAGACACAGAGCATAGGTGTAGCAGGCAGCATTGATAAACAGAAAAAGATGGGGCTGGTAATGGGGAGATCATTGTGGCCACTGGCCTAGTTGAAATGCTTTCAAATGGAGGATATTATATAAGCATTAAAGTGTTAACCAGTCACTGCATTTGTGCACTTCAAACTGTGTAGATAAATTGGGTAGTGCACTCTGTAGTCATGAGCAACGAGATCAAAGTAGCGCAAATAGAAGGCACAGTGGAAGCATCCCTGATAAATCCTCCTATTGATCCTGTCAAGGCATACATCCAGAGACTTAAGCACATAATCTAGGTTGACATCCCCAGTTGTTATTGAGGGGCCGCTGCACTGTCAGAGAAGCCACTTTTGTGATGAGACATTAAACGGAGGCCACTTCTGCCTTTTCAGGTGGACCAAACATCCCCAAGGCACTGTTTCGAGGAAGAGCATGGGAGGTCTCCCTGGTGTCCTGGCATTGCTGTTTGTGCGATCCTCTGTACAAATTGGCTGCCATGTTTTATACATTACAACAGTAGCTACACTTCAAAAGTAGCTCATTGGATGTAACACATTTGAGGCCATCCTGAAGTTGTGAAAGCCGCTAGAGACCTGCAAGTCTTTCTTTTCACATTTTTAATATGATAATGCACTTGAAGTGAAAATCCAGCCAACCCTGGCTGCAAATTTTGGGGTTATATTTCAGTGAAAAATTTTATGCTCAGCTGGATCAATGGCCTTTATGAAGACTAATCCTCCTTTATGTGTGGAGTAGCACAGGAGCAGGTAGAGGACCGATCGTGGGTCTCTGAGTAAGTGATAAGAAGCTTGAAGCTCTACACAGTAAATAAATTGAAGGGCAGTCTTAACGTAGGATGAAGGGTCTCTGGACCACTAGAATAAGGATTTAAATGGACATTCACAATATCAAGGTTATCTCATGAGCTATTCAGCATAACTTTCAATGATGTGTTCACCTAGAAACTCATGATTTAAAGAATATTACAGCATTACATGAAGCACTAGGGGTCAGCATGACAGTAAGGCACATGTTGATCATACTCATACTGACCATGCCATTGCACAAGTGAAAACAGAACACTTCAGTTGTATATTGGAATCTTGCCTTTTAATTTCCTCCTTTGAAATGCATGCACCAGCATTAGATATACAAACAAAGCATATGCAGGTAGCTGGGGTAAACCAGCTGGACATAGCAAACAGTACAACCGTAAAATCAATCTATTACATTTCTGGGCGTATAAATTTCTTGAGCCATGGTTACAGGATCCAGCAATCAACCTTACAATTTTCCTTCCTCTTGGCAAGCTTGAAAGTCTACCTGAATGCCAAATGATGTCAGAGCCCTGTGCATTTCCTGTGGAATGAACATCTGTGTGCATGATTTTTGTGTGATGTTTGCAAAAACATATTGCACTCATAGAAATGAAGTCCTTTCTGAAAATATAGGGTAGCATTCTGTGTGCAGGTGCCCAAACAGCAGCATGTATACAGTCCTGTATATGCCCTGTATCATACAGAAATCATAAATGTGGAAAAGATGAGTCAGTCTCTCCAGCTGCTGCTCTATGACATTGCCCATGTAGATTCATGTGTGATAAAACAGAAAATGTTATCTGCTTCATGCAGCACTGCACAACACACTGGTTTATCCTAGGCATACCTCCTGGGTTTCCAGCAAAAGTTGAAGGGCAGGGTGGCTTGCACTGCTACAGATACTTCAGTGTAGATTTGATTAAGTTAAATTATGTAGCTCCTGGTTGACTGCCTCATTGTTCAGCAGCAGTCTCCTCACGCAAAACTTCTTTGTGACATGCAGCTAGCCCACTTTACTAAACAGAATGCCTGAGACACCAGCTGATACTGTGGGAGTACTTCTTATGTTCTCTGATCTGTGTGGCTGCCTTCTTGTGTGCTTATTACTCCTTCTCCTCCTGCTCATCTATCAATAAGACATACTGTTGATCAGAGAACAAGTTGTTTTTGTGCAACTTTGGGAGTGCAATTTTTGCCTTTCTGCACTCTGTAGACTCTCTCTATGATTTTAATATCAGTTCTTATCAGACATGACATTTACAGAATTCTGGGAAGACAAAGTTATGTAGTTTTACAGGAGCATCCTTCTGTCAAGATCTAACAAACTAAAAGCAGCTTACACATGGAAATTGTATTAACGTTTATAAAAATTGATATTGCAAAGGAAGGGTTTTTGAGGAATGTGGAAACATAAGCTCAAACATCAAAAATTAATTGGCAATCACACTCAATTTGTGCAGGCAATAACTCTAATGTGTGAAACACTTTCCCTTCATCCAGAGCATTCTTCATGCTGAGATCAAGCTCTATAAGTTTGCATGGGGTGTGGTGTGCATCATTCACAGGAAGCATGTCCTGGGAAATTGTGGTAGTGATGGTCCTCACAAAATTGACTTTTATCAGTCTACAATCTAAGATTTTTTAATGCATTGGTCAGATCACATCTGGGAGCACACTTTGTGATTTCATATTCCCATACAGTAGCCCTGATTTCCTGGTACGTACTCTTTGTGAGTGCAGAATTCTCAAATTACCCCGCTCTGAGGTATTAAGTTCAGGTTTGTTTATTATACTTTAAAATGGAGGTGTATTCGCTGCTGGATGCAAATATGAGCAACCTGGATGGTCCTACATACAAAAATGATAAGCTCTGAGGAAAAAAAATAAAAACAAAAAACTGCGGATGCCGGAAATCCAAAACAAAAACAGAATTACCTGGAAAAACTCAGCAGGTATGGCAGCATCGGCAGAGAAGAAAAGAGTTGACGTTTCGAGTCCTCATGACCCTTCAACAGAACTGAGTGAATATTAGGAGAGGGGTGAAATATAAGCTGATTTAAGGTGGGGGGTGGGGGGTGGGGGGAGAGAGAGGTTGGGGGGTTGGTGTGGTTGTAGGGACAAGCAAGCAGTGATAGGAGCAGATAATTAAAAGATGTCACAGACGGAAGAACAAAGAGGTGTTGAAGGTGGTGATATTATCTAAATGAATGTGCTAATTAAGAATGGATGGCAGGACACTCAAGGTACAGCTCTAGTGGGGGTGGGGTGGAAAGACTAACAGGGATAGATTTTAAAATAATAAAAATAGGTAGGAAAAGAAAAATCTATATAAATTATTGGAAAAAACAAAAGGAAGGGGGAAGAAACGAAAAGGGGGTGGGGATGGAGTTCAAGATCTAAAGTTGTTGAATTCAATATTCAGTCCGGAAGGCTGTAAAGTGCCTAGTGGGAAGATGAGGTGCGGTTCCTCCAATTTGCATTGGGCTTCACTGGAACAATGCAGCAAAGCCAAGGACAGATATGTGGGCAAGAGAGCAGAGTGGAGTGTTAAAATGGCAAGCGACAGGGAGGTTTGGGTCTTTCCTGCGGACAGACCGCAAGAAAGACCCAAACCTCCCTGTCGCTTGCCATTTTAACACTCCACCCTGCTCTCTTGCCCATATGTCTGTCCTTGGCTTGCTGCATTGTTCCAGTGAAGACTAATGCAAACTGGAGGAACAGTACCTCATCTTCCGACTAGGCACTTTACAGCCTTCTGGACTGAATATTGAATTCAACAACTTTAGATCTTGAACTCCCTCCTCCATCCCCACCCCTTTCTGTTTCTTCCCCCTTCCTTCTGTTTTTTTCCAATAATTGAAATAGATTTTTCTTTTCCCACTTATTTCTATTATTTTTAAATCTATCCCTGTTAGTCTTTCCACCCCACCCCCACTAGAGCTGTACCTTGAGTGTCCTGCCATCCATTCTTAACTAGCACATTCGTTTAGATAATATCACCACCTTCAACACCTCTTTGTTCTTCTGTCTGTGACATCTTTTAATTATCTGCTCCTATCACTGCTTGCTTGTCCCTACACCCCCCCCCCCACCACCCCCCATCCCCCCCCCACCCCCCCCCCCCCCCCCCGCTCCCCCCCGCCCCACCTTAAACCAGCTTATACTTCACCCCTCTCCTAATATTTGCTCAGTTCTGCTGAATGGTCATGAGGACTCGAAACGTCAACTCTTTTCTTCTCCGCTGATGCTGCCATACCTGCTGAGTTTTTCCAGGTAATTCTGTTTAAGCTCTGAGGAAAGGTTACAGAACTCAAGCTCTGAATGAAGAATGCTATGGGGGCCTATAACAAGTTACATAAAATATTAAATGATACAAATAATGTAAATCCTGATATTATTTAAGTAACCTTCCCTTTTTTACAGATATATAAAATTTTTCGAATAATCTGCCAGGCAAGGCATAAAAATAAGGAATTTAGGGGTGTTTAAAATACAGCAGGTTACTAAATTAGGCGAATTAGAACACTAGAGGGAGGAGTCTGATGGAATATACGAGCTTTTGTTATCCTTAATTTATGTTCTCGATCTTGTTGAGGTCATCCTGAGTTATCTAAAATAGGTGACTTTTATTTTAGGAATCTGAGAAATTTGTCTCATAAAATGGGATGTAAATGCAGTCTCATTATGCTGCTTCTCAAAAATCTTATTAAGACCTCTCAATATTATTGTTTTCTGGTATACAATTTGCTACACAAAACGGAAACACAAAATGAACAGTCACCCCAGCTGTTGCCGTGTTTAAATTAGCTTATGCTTACTAGGTTTTTACTAACTTTTACTAGATGGCTACTGTTTACCACTGCCACTTGCTCAAAATTATCCCTCCAAATAATGATACCAGAGAAACTAACAAACTGAGCGTTAACAGGGAAAAGCATTTGACCATTCAAGGGTAAACATATTGACAATCCAATCCCCATGCAGCACTTTGCTTGAATCAGGCAGAGGTCAATGCACCTAATCTGTAGTGCTACTGATTTTCAGGTAATTAATTTTAGAATTGGGAGCACCATGAATTGGGTTGCACATTTCCATGCCTGATTCTTCGATCTGCATTCCCAATGAATGAGGCCCTGCACCAGCTTTCTAGGTTTTCCTTTCAAACACAAGTGAGGATGCCTAAATAGTAAAGAGCAAAACCTACCTCTATTAGACAAACCACTGCAATAATAATCATCACTACAACAGTTACTGCGATAGCCAGCAGAAGCTTGTGCCCATACTCCACTGCAGATAAACTCACTTGCTTCTACAACAGAAACAGAACTTAAGTTATGATATGAATGAGAAAGTTTAGTTTTTAAGACATCATGACATTAAAGAAATGCATTAAAACATTTGAGAGCATTAGTACATAGACAAAAGTATGAACAAGTTAGAGGTTACAACATTGCAAGAATCATTATTATTTGATCCACTAAGCCTTCATTGGTTCCTCTCACAAATGGAAGCCTTTGGTAATATGCAGTCGTGCTCTTCTCCCCTTTGAAGTTCTCCCAGTAACCATTTTAATCCAATTGGACAGGCAGAGCATTGAAACCTTTGTTCTCCACCTGGATGACCTGTAATAACTCAAAGGCTGTCTAATATGACAACAATGTCTTCTTACCTTATTTAAATATTCATTGAAACAATAGGAGAAAGAACTTTTCAAGTTTAAAAAGTTAATTGTATAAGCACTCATTCATGCTTTTTTTTACTGTACCTTTTGTCAATTTTTGCAATACAATTTTATATAGTAACTAGCAGTAAGGACAGTAATAGGTTTAAAGTAAACATTTTCTCCACTGCCCAAACTTTTTTTACGATCAGTCTTGGCCATAATTAGTAAGTTATTCATCATTAGATTAAATAATCATTATTTTCAAATGAAGAATTAATTTTCAGAGGCCTTGGAGTTCCAGCAGGACTTGCAAACAGCAGGCTGGATTCGGAATATCGGTCTCTGACCTCATAAATCTGATTCGTGAACTTTGCGCAAATTGACTTATCTATAGAACAATATTGACTATTCTTCAAAAGTAATCTATGGTGGTGAACAGCTTTAGACCATTCAGAGAACATGTTATATATAGAGAAGGTGTTAAATAAATGCAAGTTCTCGTTTTTTTCCACAGGTTTTGTAGAATTTACTATTATGGAAATCCCACGCTTACCCACATTCCCGATAGACAAAAACTATGGAACATGTCAGTTTGGTTAAGTTTGAAGTACTCTCAACTTTGGGGGCTTCGAGATTGCCACCATGGGCAGAATTTTACATTTCCCCACTGGCAGGTTTGTAGGCGGTGAAACCTTGAAATTTCTTGGAAAGCCTTCCCACCGGTTCCTGCCCACCTCGACCTCTCTGAAATTTTATGCTTCGACAGGTGGGGCCTACACCGGCCTCCAAATTGAGGGGCAGAAGTCCTGTCTCCAGCCAATTAACACTTGTTAAAGCGTGAAATCACTGTAGGACAGACATTATTGGCAGGGGTGTGTTCTCCAATGATTTTTTGGATGCCAGGAAGGGAAACCTACCACCCTAAAAATCCAGGCCCACAGCTTATGAGCATGGAGGTCATTTCAATACAGTACTGAATAATGGTGCATTATTAATAGACTGCCTTTTGGATAAGACGTTAAACCAAAATCCAAAATAAAAGCAGAAAATGCTGGAAAAACTCAGCAGGTCTGTGGAGAGAAAAACAGAGTTAACGTTTTGAGTACGTATGGCTCTTCTTCAGAGTCCAAAAACCAAAATCCAACTTGCCCTGTAAAAATCTCATAACATTATCTGGAGAATTCTCCCAGTGTCCTGGCCTACAACACTCCTTCAAACAATACCTGAACAGACTGATTGGCCACATTTAATCATTTATAGATGTATGTGGGATATCATTTGAAAGGCTGCTATAATTGCGTGTAAAAAGTCAATGCACAGATTTCAAGGCAATTCCTTGTCTAAGGTGCTACGAAATGTTTTAGTACAAGAGATTCTGTATTAACAAATGCATTATTTATTTGATATCTACGACTTTCTAAAATAATTGGCTGAAACTTTGAAGCAATCAAACATAGCAAACTACACTGTTCACTGCATTCCACAGATGTCATTTTCATCACAGAAATTAAAATGTCACAGAATACTTGATAATTTATGTTCACGCTTGTTCTCTAAATTTTAATCTTGTTCCTAATCATATGTCAATCCAGATTTTTTTAAAAGGAATCAATCTCCGGGATTAGGTTATTTTTATACTACAGTTGCTTGACTCTTTCCTTTATCTAAGGTTTTTTAGGCAGTTGAGGTTCTTTTCGATTTCTGAGAAGCTGAATATCTTTTTTTAAAATTTAATAACGTCATAACAGCAACAATACCCAAGTTCCATGCACATAACAGACAGCTGATAGCAAGCTTGTTAGTGGTGGAACAGTGAACAAATGCTTCAAAACCGCAAAAAAATCACAAATGATTTACCCATTATATAAACAGAACTTCATCCAAAGTATGACATGACATGCATCCAAAGTGTGACGCTACATTTAAGCAATGATTGAATATAACGACATAACATAGATCAACAAGATTTTCACACCATGTATGTTTAATCACAACCAAGAGAATGCTCCCACCCTGAGTTGTAAAATTTAATGAAAAAAAGAATTGTTCAATATTCAAGCTGATAGCAGTCAAACATGACTAGTTGAACGTGTAAACCTTTTGGGGTAGCAGTAAGCATTAAAAGGTAGATGTCTTTGCAGTAGAACCAATTGATTGTGCCAGCTCATAGGCTGCACAAAAAAAAATCTCCTTCCATCAAATGATTTAAAACTGAGTCATAGCTCTTAAGAACATAAGAAATAAAAGCAGAAGTCAGCCATATGGCCCATCGAGCCTGCACCATCACTCAACAAAATCATAGCTGATCTGATTGTGGCCTTAACTCCACTTTCATGCCTGCCCCTATATATCAAATATCATTGATTCCCCTATGTATCAAACATCTGCCCAACTCAACCTTGAATGTACTCAGTGACCAAGTTTCCACGGCTCTCTGAGGTAGAAAATTCCAAAAATTAACAACCTCTCTGAGAGAAGAAATTACTCATCACCTTTGTCTTAAATGAAAGATCCCTTATTTTGAAACTGTGTCCCCTAGTTCTAGATTTCCCTACATTGAGGGGCTGGAACCCAGAGAAAACCCCTCAAGCTGTATGCACCAGAGAATGTTTGACATGAAATGAAATGTATATTGTAAATATTCTAAGTGTACTTCAGATTGCCATGTCACTGTACTGAAATAAACTGAACTGTACTGAAAGAAATTGAACTGTAGTGCACTTCATATAATACCAACCAAATTTGAAATGTTATTTTATAAACAATGTATTTTTTTTAGAATAAAAATTGCACATTTGAGAAATGCGCCGGATCACAAAATCATCCAATAATTAAGTGTCGTTGAAAGCAGCATACACTACCGGAAATAAATACACTATACTCCAAAAATAAATTTTTAAATTGCATTTTTAAGTAGTTTTCATTATAATGCCAAAATCTTAGTATTAATAAATTATTTTTCCACAGGCCAGAAAACTTTGAACACCGTTAAAACTACCTGCTATGGTTAGATTGCTGTCTCTGCATTCTGATCCTTTTACCTATGGAGCTAGACTGGGTCTTGCATAATGGTCAGCAGTGACACGTAATTATATTTTATAATACCTAATGCATTTGATTAAAATACAGTAAAATCCCGCCCTTCACGGGGGTTATGTTCCCGTGAAACCTCGCAAATGGCAAAATCATGAACAATGAACATTTTTCAATGGGACTCAATTGGATAGGTTTCAGCCATGTGAGGGCAACATTGAGTGGAATCATCCCAAATTTGCACTAAGTGCGGTAGCGGGCGGGTAAAACGACTTTTTACCTGCCAGCTCTGATGGAGGGCTTTCATGCCGTATCGTCCCAAACCTGCCGCATTACTTACGCATTTCCGGGAAACATGCTGTTTCCATGGTGGGCAGGCTCTCATTCGCTCGCCATGCTATCGTCCTGCTGCTTCATCACACCAGGTGCCCTATCTAAAGACTGACTGTGTGCACACGTCTCAGTGTTTCCAGTCCGCAACTACTGGGAAAATGTCTAAGTAAGGCAAAAAAACTGCAGCCCTCATGCTTAATGACATGTCACTGGAATGCCGTTTGTATGCAGTGGAGGCCCGCCATGATGTCCTCTACCCCTGCTCTGGCCACAGGATGGGCAGCAGCATCACCAATCCAACATGGCAGGCAGAGGTGGCCAGCGCCAATGCCTTCCAAAAGACGCCAGCCACCCAGTCCGCTACAGGATGAACTGTTTCATCCGTTCCGTGAGGATAACTCACACACTCACAAACCCATCACACATCCACAGGAATCTCACACCTCAAGGGCCACACTAACCCTCACACACATCCTCCCATCTCCATCAGACTCATATCCTCCGGAGCTTTGTCCTCATCCTGTCCACAGATCCTCTCATCACACAAACATTTCACACAGTGCCTTGTGTCTTGCTCACACATCTGTTTCCATGCAGGAGAAGCCTGCTTACATCAGCAGGAAGAGGACCCAGACCGGGGGGTGGAGTAGCCCACATTAGGCCCTTCATTCACTTTGAGGAGCGTACCATCATGCTGACTGGTGAGGATGTGGACCCTGCCTGCGGCTAGGGTGAGGTTGACGGCGAACACCTATCTGAGTATCCTGCATCACATCATTCCTCCCTCAATGTAAATATGAGTGTTCTCTCTCCTGCTTTTGACTCTGCTGCTATGCACTAATGATCTCTACGTTGGTTCACAGGGAGCTCTGCCAAGGGACTGACACCCTCAGCCAGCCAGTCCCTCAGCTCCATCCAAGTCCTCACCTTCAGTCAAGAAGTCATCTCCTCCACTGAAGAGGTGGAAATAAGCAACCCGGAAGACCTGTCACAGAGCTTACCCACACCCTCCACCAGCAGAGGCACACACCTCAGTGGGGCCTAGATCTAGAGCAGGCTCAGTTTCACAATCTGGTGATCACCGCACGGACACATGTCCGCAGCAGGAGGAGGCAGGTTTAGCCGAGCTCCCCGGCACTTGGAGGACTGCTGGGGATCAGGCATCTGTGAGGTCCGAGACAGATGATGAACCTCTAGATTTCCAACTCATCCTGGAGAGTCAGCAGAAGATGGGAGAACATCTTACAGAACTGCTGAAAGCCCTCAACAGAATGACATGCAAGTTGGAGGAGTGTGTCCACCTGCTCTCTGATGTAGTGGTGGCCAGATGTGTGTGTACTGAGGTCTCCATGGGAAGGATGGCGGACGCCATGGAGAATCTAGTCCAGCAGAACACAGCACCTCGACGTCTCTCCAGGTGCTCCTTCCCTTCAAGGAGTCAGGCTGGGACTATTGGGCATCCGAGGCGAGGAGGAGCGACACTGGGCACCCCTGGGTCATACACCAAGAAATCTCAGAGACTGTCCTCTCCCTCCAAGTCTCATTTGCCTGTGACCCCCTCAACCTCAGTCTCCATCACCACAGTGGGAGCAGCCGGCCCACAAGTGATTCTAGGGGGAAAAGTGTGTGTGTGGCAGGGTCTTTCGGAGCCTCATGGGAGCACTCTCACACGCATGCGGATCCTTCACTTATCACACTCACCTCAATATCCTGAGCATTTTCAATGCTGCCTGCTGGGGTTCGCTTTCAGTTATCCATCTGAGCTGACCTGTATCTCCGCCCACCCACTGATCGCACTTCCATGCAGCACCTGAACTCGCCCACCACGACTCTCATTTCACTTTCAATTTGGACAGCATGGTCTTGATTCGATTTTTCATCAGCTCCCCCGTCATTTCCCACCACCCCCCACAAGTCAACCATCTCTTTTCCCCTATCACAGTTGACCCTCTGGCATCGCCTTCTACTTCTCTTCCGTGACCTACCAGCCACAACCCTTTTCCTTTGTGGATGTCCAGGTGAATGTGTACATTCCCTTCCTTCCTATAAATACCATTCCCATCCACATTCACCTCCCGACCTCCTCCTTCCCATCCACAGGGTCTGTGTCTGCTTCCGGGTCCCCACCAACCACCCTCGCCGTCCCTTCTATCACTACTGTCAAACACTCACCCCGTCTCCATATCATGCTCATCCTCAGTTCGCACCCCAGAAGGCAGACATGAACCTATCTGACCCCTCCTATGCACATTCACCTGCATATCCCCCCCTCTGCACTCCTTCCCCCTCCTTCTCACCCTTTCCCCCCAGAACCTCTCCCCCTACAGTCCTCCAACTCCCCTGGTCACCCCCCCCACCACTGCCTAGTCCTTCCCCCTTCCTTCACCCTTACCTCTTCTGCTACCCTTAGTCCCTCTCACCTACTGACTCCTTCCTCCAGCCATACCTCTTCCTCCAGCCTCACTTCTTCCTTCATCCTCACTCATACCCCTTTCCTGACTCCTTCCTCCACACTTAACTCTTCCTCCACCCTTACTCCTTCCCCTCCCCACGTCCCTTCCTCTCCCCGGACACCAGCCCCTCTCTGCACCCCTTCCTCCCACAGGACACTCTCCCCCCTCCTTCCCCTCTTCGTACCTACCTCCCCAGTTGCTATATTCTCCCCCATTATCCCCTCCTCCCCCTGTTCTCCCAACCCCCCTCCCAACACTATCATTTCCGCCCCTCCCAACCTCACACTCCCTGACACCTCTTCCTCGCCCAGCCAATCCTAGACCTTCCTCCCCTCGATCAGCACCAATGGTAACTGTACAACTTCAGTGAGCTGCTTCGTAGCAAAGCCATGTCCATGGGAATCCACCCAGCCTGCTATAGACATTCCTCCAGTGTGCCATTGCTGTTGGGCTCCAGGCTTCTCCTCAGATGTCCACTATGTGAGCAAGACCCTGCCAGGTAAGTCCTGACTTCTGCCCATCATACTTGTTAAGAAGTGTTCTACAGTGGCGTGTTTTCTCGCCAACGTGGGTGGACGATCCAGTGGGGGGGGGACGATTTCGGCAGGCAGGCCTATTAAGGATATGTTGATGTATTACAATGAGGTTCCCAATGTCCAATGGCAGGGAACGAGGCCCGCCATTGGTGGGCTGAGCGGATGGTTGCGAACTGGTTTCACGCTGCTGTGAAATCGATTGCGCCATATTGTCCACTAATGCCATCGAACATGCCCGACGCCAGTGGGCACGGAAAATCCTGGCCATTGTCTTGGGCAGTTACTCTACCGAAAATTGAGGTGCAATACTTGTACACAGCAGACCGGGAGCCTCTCAGCAATACCGTGCATCAGTGAAGATTTCAAAATTGTTCAGGTTGCACTTCAAATCCCAGAATAATAATCACTTGACCAAGCAAAATGCTTTGATTTCCAATTTAGTTTTTAAAAAAAGAGTGCAGGCAAGAAGACTCTGTATTGCCTCCATGTCAGGAAGCTTCTTCCTGCCTGGATCAACGCACTAACACTCAGCACCTGCCAAAAGCCATTTGTAAAAGAAAGTTATGGGAACGTCTGTCTGTGTCTTGTGATCCTGGCATTGGAATACAGGGAGAAGAAAACACGGATGAGTGAACATTGCTCAAGCGATGGGCGATGCAGTGCACAAAGTGCAAAGTGTGGGTAAGTGAAAACGCGGACAATGAAGTTGGGAAAGGTGGGGACTTTACTGTAATTGTATTACTTAAAACCAATTGTGAAATGCCAGAACAAATGCTTGAGCTGTGTCCGGTCATTTGTAATAGGATCATTTTCTTCTACGTTATAAAACACATGAATTATACCTTTGAACTCACATACAAGAATGCACAAAATAGGTAACGCTAATATGATAGAAATAACCTTAGAGAAAACCTTGGACAAAATGGAGAAGGCTAACAAGGAGGAAAGATAATTATACTCCTGAAAGTCTGGGTTAAACTGAGTCCCGTTGTTGGAACTGTAATGCCAAAATCATAAATATCTTTTCTAAGGAAGAACAGATAGCAGCAATCAAGCTTGACAGGAATTTATTATAAACAACCAGGACATGAAGCAACCAAGTCTGCAGGTGTTTATATTAATTGAGGAGTTAAGGAGACCAAGTGACCTTCAAAAATATTGACTCTTTGGAACTTAGTATGACAGCCTGAAACTGGGAGGCTGCCTCCACAGAGCTGGCAGACTTTTTGGAACTTAGCAGGACTTACATTCTATTCTTAACAGGCAATTCTCAAATGCTTATAGCTGCTGGATCATCAAAAGAAACCTACATCCTAATCAGCCAGGGAGTCCTTGAATATAGTTAGCAGAAGGTTACTGATAGAAGATATTGTCCCAGGTTGAAATTAGTGACTGTGATTGCTGACTATGTCCAATATGATGTTCGTGCTCACAATTATCAAATTGCCAAAAAAAGAAAATAAGCTTTGATAAATAAATCTACTGAGACAATATAAGTAAATGTTTGTCTACAGGTCTGTTACAGTTGTCTCTGGGTTCAAACTAGGACTATGGTTGAATGCTGAACTCTTAAGATCTGATATTATAAGTTTAGTCATTTCATGCCAATTACAGCCTTTAAGGTATAAATTGGGTTGACAGATCGAGAAGATGAGGAAACAGAAATGTGTTAAAAAGTTTCTTCATAAGTCTTAATTTGAATACTACAATCAAATTCTAGAACCAAAGAATCTGTAAGACAAGCAGACATCAGTAAAATACACTTTATGCGGAAACTCTAAGGATTAATAAAGAAGCTGAATAAATAAGTGGTTTGGCACAGGATTAACACTGAACATGTTGGGCCCAGTGTCATGGACCTGATGTTTTTTGAGCTATGGGGGGCAGGAAGATAAGATTTGAATAGTAGACATAGTAGGGATAGACATACATTCCAGGATTTTGTTTGATTATCGTTCAGGATCAGTGAGTACTTATATGAGAATTTTCTTTAGCAAATTACATAGATGGGAAGGAATCCAAGAAAGAGCTGATTATACAATTTATGGAAGGAATAGGTTTCATGTATTACATAGCCTTTTTTTATTCCATGCGTTATGTTCTTATAAAAATGAAAATTGTCTGCTGATCATCTTTCCTTACTTTCTATCCAGTTTCTCAAGGATATCTGCACTGATATCCTAAGAACATAAAAGGCCATTTGGTCCTTGAGGACAAGCACTTCCAAATAAGAGAATGTGCTCTAGTATGGGCTCTGGCCAATTTACTTCTACACAGTTTCCCTCTAACCCCACCCCAAGACATATTGCTGATTAACACTGAGTGGAAAATCTCTGAGGTCCAAAATGGACCAAAAGATCTTTTTTGTAAAAACAATCTCTTTCTTAAAACCTAGGCAACATTTTTAAAAATTCTTTCATGGAAAGTGTGCATTGCTGGGAAGGCCAGCATTTGTTGCTCATACCTAAATGCCCTTGAGAAGATGGCAGTGAGTTGCCTTCTTGAATCACTGCAATCCATCTGGTATGGATACTGCACAGTGCTGTTGGGAATACTGTTCCAGGATTTTGATCCAGAGATAGTGAAGGAACAGCAATATAGGCCAGTGGGGGCGAGTGGGGGCGGGCTCTGCTTGCCAATGCGTAAAATGACGTGTGGTGATGTTGGGTGTGAGCCCCAACGTCATTCAGATCCACTGTTCGGCAGAGGCTCACTGGAGTTGGCTGCGTGCCAGCTGAACTGTCAAAGGCCTATTAAAGTCATTTAAATATCAATTAAAATAATTAACTGAGCTGCCCGTCCAACCTTAAGGTTGGCGGGCAGGTAAACAGCCCAGGCAGCCTTCGCATTATCTTGGAACCTCATCCATGGGGTTTTTAAAGTTTAATAAAAAATTTTAATAAAATTCATTGACATGTCCCAGCTCATGTGACACTGTCATGTGAGGGGACATGTCTTAATTTTTTTTTCTTTATTAAAATTTTTAAAAAGTCAAACTAATCTCCCTGAGGTAGCTCAGTGCCTCAGGGAGATTTCTGTGCTCTTTCAGCCATCCGCGCCCGCTCCCGCCCAACCCTCGCTGATGGGGAGAAAATTCTCCCCATTGTTCCAAGTCTAGATGGTGTCCGGCTTGGAGGGGAACTTGTAGGTATGTGTTCCCATCTGCTCGCTGCCCTTGTTCTTCTAGGTGGTAGAGGTCACAGGTTTGGAAGGTGCTGTTGAAGGAGCCTTGGCGAGCTGCTGCAGTGCATCTCGTATGTAGTACACACTGCTGTCATTGTCCCTCCGTGATGGAGGGAGTGAATGTTTAAGTTGGTGGATGGGGTGCCGATCAAGCGGAATGCTTTGTCCTGGATGGTGTTGAACTTCTTGAGTATTGTTGGAGCCAGAAGAATCCAGGCAAGTGGAGAGTCAGGACATGAGTTACTTGCCTCAGAATTACCAATCTCTGATCTGCTCTTGTAGCCACGGTATTTATATGGCTAGTCCAGTTGTGTCTCTGGTCACAACATCCTCTAGGATGTTGATAGTGGGGGATTCAGCAATGTAATTGAATGTCAAGGGGAGATGATTAGGTTATCACATATTGGAGATGGTCATTGCCAGGCACTTGTGTGGTGCAAGTGCTACTTCTTACTTATCAGCCCGAGCCTGAATGTTATCCACGTCTTGCTGCACATGGATATGGACTGCTCCACTATCTGAGGAATTGCAATTGTAAATGAGCATTGTGCAATCATGAGCAAACTTCCCCACTTCTGACCTTATGATGGAGGGAAGGTCATTGCAGCTGAAGATGGTTGGGCCTAGGAACTCCTGCAGCAATGTCCTGGGACGGAGATGATTGGCCTCTAACATCTAGAGCTGTCTTCCTTTGTGCTAGGTAAGACTCCAACCAGTGCAGAATTTTCCCCGATTCCCATTGACTGCAGTTTTGCTAGGGCTCCTTGGTCAAATGCTGCCTTGATGTTAAGGGCAGTCATCACTCTCACCTCAGCTTTAGAATTCATCCCATTTGTCCTTATTTGGACCAAGGCTGTAATGAGATCAGGAGCTGGGTGGAAGCCAAACTGAGCATGAGTGAGCAGGTTATTGCTGTGTAAGTGCCGCTTGATTGCACTGTCAGTGACATCTTCCATCACTTTGCTGATGATCGATAGGATGCTGATGGGGTGGTAATTTGACTTGTACTGCTTTTTGTGGGTAGGACTCACCTGGGCAATTCTCCATATTGTCAAGTAGATGCCAGTGTTGTAGCTGTACTGGAACAGCTTGGCTAGAGGTGTGGCTGGTTGTGAAGCACATGTCTTCAGTGCTGTTGCCAGGACCCATAGCCTTTGCAGTATCCAATGCTTTCAGCTGTTTCTTGATATAACATGGAGTGAATCAAATTTACTGGTCACAGGTGATGTTTTTCACCAGTTGTCATCAAACTTCTTTTGCTACTGGTAATTGCTGCTCCTCTACCTCTTTCTCATGCTGCTTCCCTTTTGCAAAGCATGTCCCCATTCCTGGCTTGACTTCCTCCTCATGGGCTGCCCATCTGGACTTTCTGTATACAACATAACATTGCTATCCTAGATACTCAGCTGGGTGTAGAATATAGTCCTCCTCCAAAATGATTCAGATACGAGGATCCACCATTTAGCATTCCAATGGCATGGCAACAAATAGTAACATGGCTCTTTTTCTGGATGTTTCCTTAACAGCTCTGGTAGGTAGGTAAACAGGTGTCAATCCCAGGGAAGCAAGTATGTCCCAGAAGTCATCAAAATAGTTCCCTAATTGCCAGCAAACCTAGCATTGAAATGAATCCTTTATGGTCGAGGTTTCTTTAGTAAAGCATTGCTCTTCATTCATATTGCCTAATTCACATATTGGAAAGTGTATAATTAGAGTTGCTGGTGCTCACAAATGGGCCTCACCCTTTTATGATGTCTTAAAGTTGTGTTTCACTGTATTTGCCTTTCTCTGGCTCTTCATCCAGCTCCATAACCCTCTGAGCTATCTGCATTCTTGCGTATCTGAGATTTTAATTGTCCTATAATTAGTGGCTGTGCCTTTAGCTGCCAAGGCCCTAAGTTTGAGAATTTTATCCCAAAACTTCAATGTCTCTCTACCTCTCCTTCCTCCTTTAAGACACACCTCAACATCTATGGCCTGGATATTTCAGATGGCAGGGTTCCCCTTCCCGCAATTCAAAGTGTTGGCAAGGAACACATCCCTGCCGGCTCTGCCTGCCCTGCAAGGCGGGGAGGCTAGGGAAGGCCTGGTGGGGGCAGAGGGGGTATGGAAAGTGGGCAATTGGGATGTTGGAGGACTGGCTGGGGGAGGTAGGTCCAGTGGCCACTAGAACATAAAGAAGGCCGGGGGGGGAGCTCTCAGTTAGAAGGGGGCTTCCGATGGAAGCACCACCACTGCCCTTCCTGCCCAAGGCCTATGCCCATTCACGTTCAGGCTTCCTCCACTGCAGGGAAATCCTCCTGCCAGCCTAAATGTTGGCTACTTAAGGACCTCAATTGGGACAAGGGCGGGCAGTCTGTCTAAGGCCTTGCCCGCCCCAGTGTGAAATCGCTGCAAGCTCGGTGCGGGCAGGAACTCAGAGGAAAACCCTTTCCTTCAATTTCACACTCCTCCCACTGCCTAAAAACCTGCCAGCGGGGGAAATTGAGGCCTCTCTCTTTAGCTAGGCTTTTAGCCATCTGCTCTGCTGTCACCTTAAATAGCTTGGTGTCAAGTCTTTGATTTTACGTTCCTGTGAAGTGCCTTGAGCCATTTTATAACATTAAAGATGCTATATAAATATAACTTGTTGTTGTTGTTAAAGGGTAAACAGAGCTGTAACCCATGTTCAAGTTTGCACGAGGATGCAAAATAGAAATTCAAAACTGGCCCTAGAAACTGCATTCAGGCAGCTGAAGGCCCCCTCCAGAGTTACAGAATAAAAGAAACTCTAAGTTGATGGTACAATTTCTATCTTATGGGCAATTGTTTAGTTTCAAAGTTGCATCAATAAAATCACTTCCAACCTGATCTGCTTCACAATGCAGTAACATTTGCTTTATACAGCCAAAGGTTATGATGTGTGGAACTTTTGGCAGGAACAAGAAAGGGCAGAGGTTCCATAGACTTGGGTATTATTGCTTATTCCTCACCCTGGCGCAAGTTTCATGTCTTTTTCTAGAGAAAACCGTGGGACTTCAAGGGTTACAATTATAGATAAATCACCTGCAGTTTATGCTTATGGCAAGTTAAAGTGTATAATGGCCTAAAGTGTGACAGGAGGTAAGGGTACTCAAGACTTTTTATTTTATTTGGTATGTAGATGGCATCTGCAAGGTAATATTTATTGCCAATCCCTAGTTGTCCTGAGCGCATTAGAAATCAACTGCATCATGTAGAACTGAAGTTGTATGTAGTCCAGACTGGGTAGAAGTGGTAGGTTCCCTCCCCCAAAGACATCAGTAAACAAGTTTGATTTTTATGGCAACTTTAATAGTTGCTTTGACCATATTTTGCTGTCACCAGCCCACAAATTATCAAGATACAATTTACAACATCTATTTGCAAGCACCTTCAAGGGCCAGGATTTTCCATGCCTGCTGGCATTGGGCGTGTTCAGTGACGTGAATGGACAATATGGCGAGAAGGCCAAAAATCAGTTTCACGATGTTGTGAAACCGGTTTGCGATCGTCCGCTCCGCCTATCGATGATGGGCTGCGTTCCCTGCCATCGAATGTTGGGAACCTTATTGTAATACTCAGCATATCATTATAAGACCAGCCTGCCAGAGTCACCCCCCCAACCAGCTGGATCGTCCACTCACGGCGGCAGGAAAACATGCCGGTGCAGAACATGTCTTGACAACTGTGGTGTGCAAAAGTCAGGATTTAAAGCCAGGGTCTTGCTCACATCGTGGACATCAGAGGAGCAGAAGATGTTGGAGCCTGACAGCAACGGGATCCTGGAGGAACGTCCATGGCATGCTGGGTGGATTCTCATGGACATGGATCTGCTGAGAAGCGGCTCACAGAAGTTGGAAAATCACCATTGATGCTCACAATGAATGGTGGTCGAGGGGGTGGGAGAGGAAGGTCTAGGATCGACAGGGAGAGGAAGAAGTGTCGCGAGGGTGAGGTTGGGGGTGGGGAATGAATGTGTCAGGTGGCTGTGAGGTTGAGGGGGAAATGAAGGTATTGGGGAGATGAGGTTGGGGTGGAATAAAGGTGTCAGGGGGTGAGATTGGGAGGGGGAAGTGAAGATGTCAGAGGGGTGAGGTGGAGGGGGATGAAGGTGTCGGGGGGTGAGGTTGGGAGGGGATGGAGGGAGTATGGGGGGAGGATGTGGTAATGGGAGACAAGATGGCAATTGGGGAGGTAGATGTAAGGGGAGGGGGTGGAAGGTGGGAGGGAAAGAGTTCAGAGGGAGGGAGGAAGGAGTGCGGAGAGGGGAGGGAGTAAGGGTGGAGGAAGGAGTCAGGAAAGGGGAAGGAATAAAGCTGGAGGAAGAAGTGAGACATGAGGAAGAGGTAAGGGTGGAGGAAGGAGTCCGGAGGGGGGAAGGACTAAGGGTGGCGGAAGAGATAAGGGTTTCTGAAAGAGTAAGGAAGAGAGAGGGACTAAGTTGCGGGGGAGCCCTTGGTGATGTGTGGTGGGGGGGAGGAGGGTGGGAGGACTAAAGTGGGAGGGAAGGAGTTCCGGTTCTGGGGGAAAGAGGTCCCGGGGGGGAGGGGTTTCAGTGTGGGAAAGGGTCCGGAGGGGGGAAGGGGTTCCGTGGGGGGAGGGAGAAGGGGTCTGGAGGGGGAGATGTCCTGGTGAATGGGAAAGGGAGGGATCTGATGGGTCCATGAATGCCTTCTGGGGAGTGAACTAAGGGTGGGCATGGTAATGAGGGAATGGTGGGAATGACCGAGGGCAGAGTGCGACATTAGGATGGGAGGGTGAAGGTTCGACAGTAGCGGTAGGAGGCATGGTGAGGGTGGTTGGTGGGGACCCAGAGGCAGACATTGATCCTTGCGGTGAGAAGGAGGAGGTTGGGGAGGTTAATGTGAATGGGGGTGGAATTTTCAGGAAGGGAGGGTAAGTGCATGTTCACCTGGACATTGCCAAAGGAAAAGGGTTGTAGCTAGTACGTCATGGAGGGGAGGTGGAAGGTGATGCCAAGGAGGGAGGATGGTGGAATAGAAATGGGTGAATGAGGGAGGGGAAAAGATGGGAGAGCGCACAATAAACTGAATCCAGATCATGCTGTCCAAATCGAAGGTGGAACAACAGTTGTGGTGGGCAAGACAGGTGCTGCATGGGAGTGTGGTCACTGGGTGGGTGGAGATGCAAGTGAGCTCAGATGGACAACTGAAAGTGAACCTTAGCAGGCAGCATTCAGAACGCTCAGGGCATTGAGGTGAGTATGACACGTGAAGGATCTGCATGAGTGTGGAAGTGCTTGCAGGAGGCTCCGAAAGGCCCTGCCACACATATATACACACATACACACATGTCTACCTCCAGAATCACTTGTTGGCCAGCTGCTCCCTATACAGTGACAGAGGATGAGGTTGAGGGGTTCACAGGCAAAGGGCACTCGGAGAGGAGAGAACAGCCTCTGAGCTTCCTCAATGGATGACCCAGGGGTGTCCAGCTGCCGCTCCTCCTCCCTTCAGATGCCTGGGGGCCGTGGCCTAACTCGTTGAGGGGAAGGAGCACTTTGAGGGACATCGAGATGCCCTGTTTCCCTCTCTCAATGATACTGCTGGAACTCACCCATGGCTCCCGCGATCGAGTGCAGGTCTGCACACATTTCTGTATTTTGCTGGACCACAGTTTCTATAGCATCTGCCATCCTCCCCTTGGAGACCTCCATACACGCAGATGTGGGCACCACTTCAACAGAAAGCAGGCAGACGCACTCCTCCAACTCACATACCACTCTGCTTTGGGCTTCCAACAGTTCTGCGTGATGTTGCCACGCCTTCTGCTGACGCTCCAAGATGAGTTTGAAGGCCAAATCTAGAGGCTTGTCATCTGACTCAGACCTCACAGATGCCTGATCTCCAGCAGTCCTCCGAGTGCCGGGGCGTGTGGCCGAACCTGCTTCTTACTGCAGTGGACATATGTCCGTGCAGTGAGCACCAGATTGTGAAACTGAGCCTGTTCTTGATCTAGGTCCCACCGAGGTGTGTGTCTCTGCGCTGGTGGAGGGTGTGGGTAAGTGCTGTGACGGGTCTTCCAGGCTGCTTATTCCCAGCTCTTCAATAGAGGATGTGTCCTCTTGGCTGGAGTTGAGGACGTGGATGGAGCTGAGGGAATGGCTGGTTGAGGATGTCGGTCGCTCGGCAGAATTCCCTGTGAACAGAAATAGAGATAAAAAGTGCATGGCAGCAGAGTCAAAAGCAGGAGAGACAGCACTCAAATTTGCATTGAGAGAGGGATGACGTGGTGCAGGATCCTTTTGAAGGTGTTTGCTGCCGACCTCACCGTCACCGCAGGCATGGTCCATGTCCTCACCAGTCAGTGTGATGGCACACTCCTCAAAGCGAGTGAATGACCTAATGTTGGTCACTCCACCCCCAGACAGGGACCCCTCCCTGCTGATGTGAACAGGCTTCTCCTGCGTGAAAACAGATGGAGAGAATGTGAGGACACCTGACACTGCATGGAATGTTTGTGTGGTGAGTGGAGCCATGGACAGATGAGGATGCAAGCTCAAGAGGGTATGAGCCTGATAGAGATGTGAGGGTGTGTGTGAGAGTTAGTGGTATTGTCCCTTGAGGTGTGAGATCCCTGTGGATGTGTGATGGGTTTGTGAGAGTGAGAGTTGAGAGTGATGAGAAGAGTGAATTACCTTGGCGGATCGGATGAGACCATTCATCCTGTAGCAGCACTGGGTGGCAGTCCTCTTTTGCAGGGCATTTACACTGACCACTGCTGTCACTACCTCCCAAGCTGGTGTAGCGATGTTCCTGTCCACCCTACGGCCAGAGCGGGGGCAAGAGGACATCATGGCGAGCCTCTAGTGCATCCAAAAGGCGCGCAAGGGACACATCATTGAACCTGTCGTCTGCAGTCTTTTTGCCTTTCAGGGCCTTTTCTTCTTTGCAGCAAGCGTGGGCTGAGAGGTGTGTGTGCGGCTGGACTTTAAATATGGCGCCCGGCAGGCTGAAGCAGCGAGGTGATGGTGTGGCGGGTGAATGAGAGCCTGCTCGCCATGGAAACAGTGCATTTCACAGGAATGCATAATTAATGCGGTGAATTTGGGATGATGTGGCGTGAAAATCCACCAGTGGCTTGTGAGGCACATGAGTGGGAGGTGCTCCTGGAGAATATTAATGACCCCAGATAGGAAATATTGACTTTCTTGGGCTCTGAACATGATCAATGCATTTTGGAGGAGATCGGGTAAGAAAATCTTTTCTTGAACTCTCTCTGGGCAAAGGACTCAGTGCAATGTTCTGATGTGAACAGGAAAGGATGCTGGCAAAAGTATGGTCCCATCAAAAAATATAATGAGAATTCTTAGGTAGGGACTGACAAGTCAACTGTGCCAACCAGAAGATTAACTATTAACTTTACAAGAGAGGTTGTGGCAAAAAATAGCCCCAAGCTTATGGTTTCTTTCTGGTTCAGAAGGATACCACAGAGCAAAGCAACTTAAACTCAAATGTAAATGAAAGACTGGCATTTTCACCTAGCTGAACATTTTACTTTGTTTATACTTGTGCTTTATTGCTTTAGATGTGGACAGCTCTCAGCATGAGTCCTGTTCGTTCATATTTTCCACATGGAAGAGCATTGCAGCATACTTGGAAGAAGGCAGAAGAAATTGTCAAGAGGCACTTTGTCATGCAGAGTCAAAAACACCAAGAATGTCCTGATATCCTTGGTTTCCAGGGAAGAATGAGCGAGATGGGCTGAACAGCATCTCTTATCTGTACTTATCTTTGTGAAGAGGTCACCTTCTCAACCAGTAGGGTACATTTACTGACCGAGCCTTTGACTGCAGAATTACCTCTATTTACAATATATGGGTGAGTTCCTGGCCTACGTTAGGCTTGGTGTCGAAAGCTCACCAGAGGAAAGATGGAAGTACAGGCCTTAAGGTTTCTTTACAAAAGGAAGTGCACAAATTTGAAGGGATGCGGCCATTTAAAAGCAGTGTCTGCGTGTGAGTTTAAAACTGTTGGAGCAGTTAGAAAGTTTACTAACTTTTTTTAGTGTATAATTTATGCCTTTTATTGTTAGGATAACAAAGATGCCAATGACAGGAAACTAAGTCAGATGCCAAGTGATGGTGCTTGCTTGAGCTAGGGTTCTAGTAGCTGACCTGGTGCTAGGTGCAAGGGGTGTGCTTGATACAAATTGCACTGCTATGCTAGAGGTAGTGGTAGTCATTCTATCCTGAGCCCTAATCTAAAGGAAGAGAAAAGGGCAGTTAGTCAAACGCATTTCCAAGATAATGCCTTCAAATAATAGTGATCAAATAAAGATCTTAGGGTTAATTTTAACCATTACTGCAGTTAGAAAAACAGGCGATGACAAATTAGTCACCTCTTTTACACCCATCCTTATTGTCTTTTCCATGAAGTCAATGGACAAGAGAATTATGTGCAGTATAAAATAATTAGCTAATTTGCTACTGTCCACATTTTGTCCTCCTATTGATTATTCCTATTGAGCTATTGATAAGAGGATGTGAAATAAGCAACTCTCATTGGAATGCAAAAATTAATGAGAGGCAAGGGTAGCTTTTACTCCATGGCTTGAACAAAGAGCTTGACCTACTGTTGGGCATCTTGTATTAAGTGGAACATTTATAGGTTAATAAGGTTTTGTGAATATAAAATCCAGATCACATCTGAGAAAGAGTATAAAAGATGTAATCGGAAACTCATGGATGCAGTCCAAAGCAACTTAGTTGCCAGTTAAAGAGCGATGTAAAATCACTGTCAAATTGACCACCAGCTCTGGTGTTCCTATATATGAAGCTTTTCTTATAATTGCTTGAGTTTAAAGTAAAGGGTTAGATCTGTGCAAAAAACAAAAATAGCCGGAAGAACTCAGCAGGTCTGACAGCATCCGCGGAGAGGAACACAGTTAACATTTCAAGTCCGTATGACTCTTCATCAGAACCTCTGTGCATGTTGATGTGTAAAATGGGATTCTTGTGTGTCAGTTCTATTGGATGCTTACTTATAACCTCTTATTGGTTTTTAAGAAAAAGGAACTTATTTCATAAATCTTTGTCTGGAATTGTTTGATCCCATGTATCTTAAACTCAGTAAATTGTTTGACAAGGGAATATCTTACAAGGATAAGGAATGTGGGAAACTGGCTGGCTGGTGGCACCACACTTCCAAATTTGGCACCTCCAATGCCATTCACAGTTTCTCTTAGGAACTGAGGGCCAGCAACTCATGGGAAGCAAGGATCTTGGTATTGCAGATTCCCTGTCTGATTTTTCTCGCGGTGGTTATGCACAAGTGGAACACAGTGGGCAGGATTCTGAGTTCGGCCTGCGGGCACGATCGGTGAGCCTGGGAGCGGCCGGGAAATGGGCTGCCGCCTGCGATTGGTCCCCGGCTGCAGTTTCACACCGGCTGGCCAATTAACAGCCAATTAACGGCCGGCCAGCGTGAAAGGCGCGCTGAAATGCTCAGCGCCGCTGGGATGGGGGTGGGGTGCGGGAAGAGGGCGAGTGGTGGAATCAGCGTGGATGCGGGTGAGCGCTCATAGAAAGCTCCCTGAAGGCAGTGAGCTGCCTCGGGGAGCTGAGGAATTCACAAACCGTAAATAAAGATTTTCAAATGTCGAAAAAAATGTCCACGCATCAGGATCAGTCACCTGAACAAATGGCGGACGTAAATTCTGTCCAAATATTTTTAAATTTTTAAAATTAATATCGGAAACCTACCTTTGGATGAGGTTTTCTCAAAAAGGCAAAGGCCGCCTGACCGATTCGCCCATCTGCCAACCATAATATTGGATGGGCAATGAAAAATCACCATTGATTACTACGTTAATGGTCTTCACAGGCCCCTTAATTGTCGACAGGCGCACTGCCAACTCTCGTGCGCGCCTGCCGACTGAAATATATCAAGTGAGCGATGACGTTGGGATGCTCGCCCGATGTCATCAAGCGCTATTTCACACCCGAGCGGGTCGGGAGTGCACTAGCACACGGAGTGAAAAATTCTGCCCAGCATAGAATATCAGAGGAACTAATCCAACATCCCAAACAGCACCCCTGTACCATTACATCTCCCTACTGTGACCACCTCACTGTGAAAGGGCTGGTGTGGCCTTTGTGGTGACAATGCTGAGTTGAAGATAAACTAGCAAGTACTAAGTGAAAGTTATTAAGCTGGCCCACAGCAAATGAGTGCTACACTTTGTATTGCATGCAGAAGCATTGAGGGAAGGCAAAATATTGCTCTCATCCTGAGACAATAGTAGTCCTAAATCTAAAATACCACATGCTCCAGGCGAGAAAGACAGAATCTGTGCAAAAATGAGTCTACTTACCTTGAACGTCTTGTGTATGCCTCAAAATATCTTCTCATATGCTCTCTGATCCACCGATTGAACTGCTCTGCCATCTTCTTCCATGATTGATAAAAAGCTAACTTTCTTTGTTCCATTTTTTGCAGCAGGACTCACAGGGCTTCATCAATGAATGGGATGGTTTTCCCCATGTTACTCCTTCCAGCTATGACTCAGACTTTGGGCGTCTGAAATATTATTCCCCTTTAAAGATGAACCCCTCTTTTAAATGCAAAGTATTGGCTCAATTTTCTGATTGGCAGCCAGTTAGCTTGCAGACCTGCATAAACTTTCCATTGGTCACTTTATTTGCACCACAAACATACGTATACTCAATTTTATGAAATTGAGGCTTATGTAGAAATAAGAATGAAAATTTAAAAAACAGATAGAAAGTAGTTAACATTGTGTTTAGATAAATGGGATAATCTTCAAAATTTACACTACCAGTAAGAAATTTCACTTGTCAATTGAGCAACTCGACCAAATTAGGAATGCACGGCTTTTGATTTTCTAACCATAATGGATGTAAAATTGAGCGCTGTATGGTTGAGATTTCCCATTTATTTGACTAGGGAGTGAAGTACCTCACTGGCACACAAACTGGGAAAATTAGCTCCAATTGATTCCTTCAGGCAGAAGCTCAATTTTATAAATTCTTGGGTGCACTTGTGTCTGTTGGACAGGGGTTAAGTTGTGGCAAAGTTTTCAGTTCAATGCCTCACACCTAATTTTAAAGGACTACAGGCTCAATAAAAGCTTTCCTAGAGTCCTTGACCCACAGCAACTTGACATCTTAGTGGAAGCTGACCAATATAAATACAGGAACTTTAGCACACAAAATAAGTTCCAAAATTGGCAGCTCCAGACTGAGTGCAGTGAGATTAAGAGCTTAAATACAGGAATTTGGTGAGTGAGGGAATCCAATTCAGTGAGAGAGGAGGTGTTATTCTGGCCTTTTACAAAAAAGGACTAGTCCAAGAAAGGGAGCCGGAGATAGTGAGACCTGAGAGCTGAAGCCTGATGGTATTCAGTAGGTGTGCAGGTAGGTCATTTTTAAAATATTCATTCATGAATTGTGGGTGTTGCTGGCTAGGGCAGCATTTATTGCCCATCTCTAAATGCCCTTGAGAAGGTGAGCTGCCTTCTTGAACTGTTGCAGTCCACGTGGTATAGGCACACCACGGCGCTGCGAGGAAGGGAATTCCAGGATTTTGACCCGGTGGCAGTGAAGGAATGGCAATATATTTCCAAGTCAGAATGGTGTGTGGCTTGGAGGGGAACTTCCAAGTGGTGGTGTTCCCGTCCGTCCACTACTTTTTTCTAGATGGTAGCGGTTGTGGGTTTGCAAGGTACTGTGTAAAGAGCCTTGATGAGTTCTTGCAGTGCATCTTGTAGATGGGACACCCAACTGCCACTGTGCGTCGATGGTGGAGGGAGTGAATGTTTGTGGAAGGGGTGCCAATCAAGCCGGCTGCTTTGTCCTGGATGGTATCGAACTTCCTGAGTATTGTTGGAGCTGCACTTATCCTGGTAAGTGGAGAGTATTCCATCACATTCCTGACTTGTGCAATGTAGGTAGTGGACAGGCTTTGGGGAGTCAGGAGGTGAGTTACTCTCCGCGGGATTCCTAGCCTCTGACCTGCCATTGTAGCCACAGCATTTATATGGCTAGTCCAGTTCAGTTTCTGGTCAATGGTTACCCCCAGGAAGGATGTTGATAGTGAGTTGGTGAGTTTTAAATTCTTTTCCCCCTTCTAAACTGGGGCAGTAGTTTTATCTGATACAGGGGAGATATAAGTATTATATTAAATTTATAGCATAACTAATTAAACTCCACCATATAACTACGGATAATCATCAGGTGATATTCTAAACGTGAAACCTAATTGGTTAAATACAAAGAAAATAAAGATAGTAGGGCAGGTGATGTGTTGCAGCTGTAGCATTTGAAAGCTGGCAGATACCTTTGTCTGCAGTGTCTATAGCTCAAGGAACTTGGGCTTCAATTAGATGAGCTGCAGTCTGAGCTTTGGATATTGCGTTGCATCAGGGAGGATGCAACTTACCTGGACAATTTGTTCCAGGAGGAGGTCACACTCCTTAGGTTAGGTACTTTGGATTTGGTTTGTGGTCAGGGACATGAGGGTGTAACTTTAAAAGAGGCAGGTATGGGAATCCAAAGGGTAGCAATGGAGGAGTCTCAGCTATTGGAATTGTCCAACAGGTTCGAGATTCTTGCAACTTGTGTAGACAAGAGCAGGAACTGCAAGAAGGATGAGCAAACTGACCATGACACTGTCGAGGCTATTCAAGTGGAGGGAGTATAAAGGAATGTACTTGTAGTAGGGGACAGTATAGTCAGGAGGATAGAGGCTGTTCTCTGTAGCCGACACTATGAGTCCCAAGGGCTGTATGGCCTGCAATGTGCCAGGGTTAAGGACATCTCCTCCAGGCTGGAGAGGAACTTGGATTTGGAGGAGAAGGATCCAATTGTCATGGGGACCAACAACCTAGATTGGACTAAGAAAGAGGTTCTGTTGATGCTCTATGAGCAGCAAGGACTAAATTAAAAAGCAGAACCACAAAGATAATAATCTCTGGATTACTACAGGAAGCATGAGCAAATTGGGATAGAGTAAACAAGGTCAGAGGTGAATGCATAGCTCAAAGAAAGGTGGATAAATGGATTTGTATTCATAGGACACTGGCACAAATACTGGGGAAAGAGGGTGGCCTTCACCTAAACCACACTGGGATCAGTGTCCAGGAAAATCATATAACTAGGACTGTTGAGAGAGCTTTAAACTAAATAATTGGGGGCATGGGGGAAGAGATTTCATGTGAGAGGAGATTTGGAACATTAGAAGAGAAATGACAAGCTAATAGTGCAGGGTAGCACACAGGTAATGATAACTGGAATGTGATAGAAAGGGACAGAACATACAAACACAGGTGTGCACCAGCAAATAAGGTCAGAGTAGGGAAAAATGGTAAAATGGTAGAATTAAAGGCTCTTTATCTGAATTCGCAACAAGGTGGATGAATTGATAACACAAAAAGAATGAGTATGATATGACAGTATATGATAGCCGTTACAGAGAAATGGTTCCGACATGACCATGACTGGGACCCGAATATTCAAGGGTATTTAACATTTTGGATGGACATGAAGAAAGGAAATGGTTGATGCTAATCTAGTATGAGATCAGTGCAGTAGTGAGAAATAATCAGGGAACAGGTTTTTTAAAACTGGTAACGTGTACTGAGACAGGGTTAATAACTGACCTCATAATAAAGAATCCTCTAGGTAAGAGTGATCATAGCATGATGAAATTTCACATTTAGTTTGAAGGTGAGAAATTTGGTGTGAAACTAGCACATTAAACTTAAATAAAGGGTATGAAGACAGGGTTGCTAAACTGGACTGGGAAAATAGATTAAAAGTTAAGACAGTAGAGAAGCAGTGGCAGACATTTAAGAAGATATTTCATAACTTTCAAGAAAAATATATTCTATTGAGAAAGAAAGCTCTAAGAAAAGGTTGCACCATGAGTGACTAACTAAGGATGTTAAAGATGGTATCAAGCTGAATAAAAGGATGTGCAAAGCTGCAAAGATTAGCAGGGGGCTAGAAGATTGGAACATTTTAAAAAGCAGCAAAGGATGATTGGAAAAATAATAGACAGAAATTGGAGTATGAGAGAAAGTGATAAAAAATTATAAAAACATTCAAAGTTTCTACATGTATATAAAAAGGAAATGAATCAGCAGTGAACATTGGTTCCTTAGAGGGTGATATTGGGGAATTAATAATGGAAACAAGGAAATGGCAGAGGCTTTAAACAAATATGTTGTATCTGTCTTCACAATAGAAGACACAAATAGCATCCATAGAATAGTAGAAAAGCTGGGGGTAAAATGGAGCGAGGAACATAAAATAATCAATTTCACTGGAAAAAACAGGCTAGTTAGTTTAACATCTGTCATTGGAAAAATGCTAGAATCCATTATTAAGGAAGTAGTGGCAGGACATTTAGAAAATCAATTTGCAATCAGGCAAAGTCAACATGGTTTTGTGGAAGGGAAATAGTATTTGATAAATTTATTAGAGTTCTTTGAGGATGTAACAATCTGGGTTGATAAAGGGGAACCAGTAGATGTAGTGTATTTAGATTCCTACAGGAAATTTGATAAGGTGCCGCATAAAAGGTTAGTGTACAAGATAAGAGCTCATGGTGTTGCAGCTGATATATTAGCATGGACAGAGGATTGGCTAACAAATGGGAAACAAAGAGTTGGGATAAATGGTTCATTTTAGGTTGGAAAACTGGACCAGCAGAGTGCTGCAGGGATCAGTACTGCCGCATCAACTAGTTATGGTCTATATTAATGCCTTGGCTGAAGCAACCGAGTGTATCGTAGCCAAATTTGCAGATGATACAATAGGTAGGAAAGCAAATTGTGAAGAGGATACAAAGAGTCTGCATAGGGATATACTAAGGTTAAGTGAGTGGGTAAAAGTTTGGCAAATGGAAAATGTGAGGTATTCCACTTTGCCAGGAAGAATGGAAAAGCAGAGTATTATTTAAATGGGCAGAGACTGCAAACTGCTGCTGTAGAAGGGGATCTGGGTGTCCTTGTTCATGAATCACAAAAAGTTAGCATGCAGGTACAGCAAGCAATTAGGAGGGCAAATGGAATGTTGGCCTTTATTGTAAGGTGGATGGAGTATAAAAATAGGGAAGACTTGCTACAACTGTACAGGGCATTGGTGAGACTGCACCTGGAGCACTGTGTACAGTTTTGGTCTCCCTACCTACTTGCATTGGAAACAGTTCAGAGGAGGTTCATGAGGTTAATTCCTGGGATGAAGGGATTGTCTTATGAGGAAAAGTTGAGCACGTTAGGCTTGTATTCATTGGAGTTCAGAAGAATAAGAAGGGATCTTACTGAAACATATAAGATTCTGAGGGGGCTTGACAAGTTAGATGTTGAAATGAATTTTCCCTCTTATGCCTGCACCTTTGGAGCACTTGTATATTGGTAATGAAGCATTCTATAACTGGAAATTAGCCTTATTCGCAGTTGCAATGCTTTTCACGACTACCAGACATTTTAAAGTGTCTTACAGCCAATAAAGTACCTTTTGAAACATAGTCATTGTTGTAATGTATGAAACATGATAGCCAAGAGGCACACAGCAAATGTTCACAAACAGCAATGTGAGAATGACCAGATAATCTGTTTTTGTGATGTTGACTGAGGGATAAATATTGGCCAGGATAATAGGGATAAATCTCCTGCTCTTCTTTGAAATAGCACCAGGGGATATTTTACATCCACCCAAGCAGGCAGATGGGGCCTTGGTTTAACATCTCATCCAAAAGGCAACACCTCCTGGAGTATCATTCTTGATTTTTACGCTCTAGCCCTGAAATGGGATTTGAACACGAAACCTTATAACTTAGAGGCAACAGTGATAGCAAGTGAGCCATGGCTGTCACCAGCCAGGAGGGGGATTTAAACCAGTAAGGAGGGAAGATTTTGTTGAACAAAATAGGCCAAAAAAATGGAAAATAAATGAAAGATAATGAATAAATGAAATGCTGTGCAGTGCCATTTTACTCTACAAAGGGTCTTGTAATGAATATTATAAAATTACAATATTACAACAACCTGACTGAATTCAAGACTGCTTTAGTAATTTTCATCTATGCCATAATGAGAATCTGAGAAAACTGGTAACTCCAGTGATGGTGATGAGTAAGGCATACAAGGATTGGAAGCATTCAGGAGAAACAGATTAAAAAGAAATCTCCTCTGATTACAACAGTAGCTGCACTTCAAAAGTATACCATAGATTGTGAAACACTTCTGGACATCTAGAGGTTCTGAAAGGGGCTATACAAATGCAAGATCTCTCTCTCTACTTTCTGGAATATATCTAGGAGGTACAGAAGGTTAACCTATTAGTACAGGATAAATTTCCAATGAGAAAGTTTAAGAAAAGATATGTATAATACAAGCAGAGTAAAGATAACTTTGAGAATTTAGTATGGATCATTGTGTGAAAAGAGACACAGTGTTATGTGGAAAAATAAGAAAAGTATGTGGGAAAAGTCCACACTAATTTTGGAACTTAACCAATCTAGTGTAAACTGTGACTGTCTAAACAGGCTATAAAATGGCTTAATGACTGTAATGCATGATTTCATTCTGACCCGCTGCACTGAAGCTGATGTTGCCAATGGAAAATAAAATTGGTATGGGGTGGAGTGAGAGTGTAAAATGTGCTGGTTTGTTATAAACCCCTTTTGAGCTATTGGTGAATACCAATTTCAACCCCATTGTATTGGCCCGGCAACCGCTGGGTGGCCTGAGAAAAAAATGAGACTCTGCAGCAAACCACTGTCCTGCCCCTGTTATCAATTGATCAATTGTATATGGTAGGGTAAGAGCACAAATGGCGAAAATTCAACTCCTAATGGAGAAGAAGAAAGACAATCTGTAAGGCAGCTTTCTGGGCAGGAAATCAGTGGTAAGCCTGTGTCCTGTTTTTCTCCCTTAAACCTGATTGTTGCATGAAATCTATCTGTCTCTCTCTCTCAGCTTAATAATGTTTTGTGATATGTATAGAACACAAACAAAATCTATAACTGTTGTACATCGCTTTTGTTTCTTCAAATGTTTCTGCTAAATAAACAAATCAGGAACTGCCAGAAGCTAAAGGAAAATATTCAGCAGCGTAGCTGACTAAATAGTACTGATACAAAAATACACATTAAGTAAACAGAATCCCAGCTCTGAGCAGAAATAGTATGTCCTAGCCCAGGTTTTTGGGAGAGACCGAGCCTTTAAGGTGGATAAAAATGTGTATTCTGCTGAGGTGGGGTTATGTTCTTCTAGTGCTAGAAAATCTAACTGTTGTCAACTAGAGCTAAGCAATCCCACAACCAATGGATCAGATCAAAGCTCTGCAGTCCCTGAGCATCCAGTTATGAATAATGGTGAACAATTAAACAACTAACTGGAGGGGGAAACTCCATCCTCAATGATGGTGAAGACCAGCATGAGGTCTTCTGAGGTCATTGTGCTGCATGGATGATACATCTTGGCCTACTCCTAGGATCCCTATCATCACAGATGCCAGCCCTCAGCCAATTCACTTCGCTCCATATGGTGTCAACTACTGGCTGAGTACACTGGATACAGCAAAGGCTATGGGCCCCAACAACATCCCACTAATAGTGTTGAAAACTTGTGCTGCAAAACAGCCATGCCTTCTTGCCAATTTTTTTCCAGTACACCCACAACACTGGCATCATATTTTGACAAAAGTGAAAAACTGCCCAGGTACATACTGCCCACAAAAAGCAGGACAATTCCAATCTGGCAAATTATCACCCCATTAGACTACTCTCAATTATCAGCAAAGTGATGGAAGGGGTCGGTGAAAATGTTATCAAGTGAAACTTAACAATAACATGTTCAATGATGCTTAGTTTGGGCTCCACCAGAAACTCTTGACTCCAGATCTTATTACAGCCTTGGTCCAAATGTGGACAAAAGAGCTGAGAGTAATTGCCCTTGGTATGAAGGCAGTATTTGACTAAGTGTGGTATCAAGAAGCCCCAATGCAATTGAAGTCAATGGGATTCAAGAGAAACTCTCTACTGGCTGGAATCATATCTAGCACAAAGAAAGGTGGTTGTGGCTATTGGAGGGGCCAATCATTTCATCCCCAGAACATTGCTGCAGGAGTGCCTCAGGTTGGTGTCCTCGGCCCAAACATTTTCTGCTGCTTCGTCAATGACCTTGCATCCATCATAATGACAGGTGTGGGGATGTTCCCTGATGATTGCGCAGTGTTTGGTTCTATTTGCAACTCTTTCAGATTTGAAGCAGTCCATGCCTGTACCTGCAATACCTGGACAGCATTGAGGCTTGGGCTGGAGTCAAGTAACATTCACACCACTCAAGTACCAGGCAATGACCACTTCCAAAAAGAAAGAATATCTCCCCTTGATATTTGGAGGCCAGCATGGAGGCCTGCTTGATGCAGTACAGTTTCAACAGAGTATGTAACAAGGGAATATGGTCAGTGAGGAAAGAGGTGCTGTTTTTGCTTTAACTAGGCAAGGAGCAGTCCCAGAGAGGGAGTGAGAGACAGCAGGCCTGAAAGCTAAGGTCTAGCAGCATTATTTAGGTGAGCAGACAGGTGATTAGTTGGTAAGCTTTACACTTTTTCTCTCTAAATTAGAGCGGTAGTTTAAACTAGGTCCAGGGAGATTTAAGTGTAGCATTAAATTTATAGCTAAGCTAGTTAAATTACTTAATGTAACTACAAATAATTGTTGCACATATGTCAAAATTCAAAACCCTAAATAGTAAATAAAATACAATAGAGATGGAAGGGCTGGTGATGTGTTCCAGCTATAGCATGTGGATATGTGTTACATAAAAGGCAGTTACAAAGGTATAAAGGCCGAATTGACTAAAGTAGACTGGGAAAATAGGTTAAAAGGTAAGATGGGCAATGGCGAACATTTAAGGAGTATTTAATAACACTAAACAAAGATATATTCCATTGAGAAAGAAAGACTCTACAAGAAAGATGAACAATCCATGACTAACTAAGGAAGTTAAAGATGGTATCAAACTGAAAGAAAGGGTATACAATGTTGCCAAGATTAGCGGTAGGCCAGGAGATTGGGAAAATTTTAGAAACCAGCAACGGTTGCCTAAAAATAATAAAGACGGTAACATTAAAAATGGGAATAAGCTAGCAGGAAATATAAAAATTGTCAGTAAGCGATTATACGAGTTTGTAAAAAGGGACAGAGTAGCTAAAGTAAATGTTGGTCCCTTAGAACATGAGACTGTGGAATTGATAATAGGGAACAAAGAAATGGCAGAAACTTTGAACAAGTATTTTGTATCTATCTTCACTGTGGAAGACAATAAAAGCATCCCGAGAGCAGCAGAAAATCTAGGGGCAAAAGGAAAGGAGGAACTTAAAACAATTACTATCACTAGAGAAAATTACTTAGAAAACTAACAGGACTAAAGGCTGACTGATCAACTCGACCTGACAATCTGTATGTTAGGATCTTAAAGGAAGTGGCTGCAGAGATAGTGGATGTATTTGTTGTCATCTTCCAAAATTCCCTAGATTTTGGCAAGTTCTGTGAACATTGTACCATTATATAAAAACGGTGCGAGGGATAAGCCAAATAATTACAGGCCGGTCAGTCTGCCTTTAATGGTGGGAAAATTATTAGGATCAATGCTGAGAGACAGGGTAAACCGTCACTTAGAAAGGACTAGATTAATTAGAGATAGTCAGCATGGTTTTAGGGGAAGCCCATGTCTTACTAATTTAATCAAATGTTTTGAGGAAGTAGCAAGGAGGATTGATGAGGATAGTGTGGTGGATGTTGTCTACATGGATTTTAGTAAGGCTTTTGACAAGGTCCCACATGGCAGACTGGTCAGAAAAGTAAAAGCCCATGGCGCGTTGGATCCAGAATTGGCTCAGTGACTGGAAACAAAGGGTAATGGTCAATGGAAGTTTTTGTGAATGGAAAGCAAATGGAATTCAATCCAGAGAAGTGTGAGGTAATGCATTTGGGGAGGGCAAACAAAGCAAAGGTACACACAATAAACAGGAGGATATTGCTAAGGGTAGAGGAAGGGAGAGATCTTGGAGTATATGTCCACAAGCCCCTGAAGATGGCAGGACAGGTGGATAAGGTGGCAAAGAAAGCATATGGAATACTTTCCTTTATTGGACCAGGTATAGAATACAAGCAGGGATGTAATGCTGGAACTGTATAAAATGCTGGTTAGGCCACAGCTGGAATTTTGTGTACAGTTCTAGTTGCCACATTACAGGAAAGGAATAATTGCTCTGGAGAGAGTACAGAGATTTACAAAAATGTTGCCAGAGCTTGAAAATTGCAGCTATGAGGAAAGATTGGATAGGGTAGGGTTGTCTTCCTTAGAACAGAAGAGGCTGAGGGGTGACTTAATTGAGGTGTACAAGATTATGAGGGGCCTATTTAGAGCAGACTTCCCCTAGCAGAGAGGTCAATTACCAGGGGACACAGATGTAAGGTGATTGGTAGAAGGATTAGAGGAGACATGAGGAAAAACTTCTTCACCTAGAGGATGGTGGGTGTCTGGAATTTGCTGGTGAACGTTTGATGGTGAAGGCAGAAACCCTCAACTCAATTAAAAGGTACTTGGATCTACACCTGAAGTGTTGTAACCTGCAAGGCTATGAACCAGGTACTGAAAGGTGGGATTAGAATGATGGCTAGTTTTTTATTTTTTTATTTTTCAGCCGGTGCAGATAAAATGGGCTGAATAACCTCTTTCTGTGCCTTAACTTTTCTATGGTTCTATGATTTTATGATCCCAGTGGATTAGAAAACTGCATCTGTAACACCCCTGTTTAGGAAAGGTGCGGGACAGAAAACAGGAAACTACAGGCCAGATAGTTTAATATCTGTCTTTGGGAAAATGCAGAAATCCATGATTAAGGAAGTTGTAGCAGGACATTTAGAAAATAATAACACAATCAAGCAGAGTCAATGTAGTTTTACGAAAGGGAAACTGTTTGACAAATTTGTTAGAGTTTGTTGAGGATGTAACAAGCAGGGTGGATAAAGGGGATTCAGCATATGAAGTATGTTAGATTTTCCAAAAGGTGCCACATAAAAGGTTACTATCACGGAGCTCATAGAGTTGGATGTGATATATTAGCATGGATACAGGATTGGCTAGCAGGAAACAGGATAAATACAATAGAGATTACATTACAAACAAGAAACAGGAAAAATGGATCACTTCCAGGTTGGCAGTGGGTGCCCCAGGGATTAGTGATAGGGCCTCAGCTATTCACAATCTATAATAATGACTTGGATGAAGAGACAGGGTATATTGATGCCAAATTTGCTGATGATACTAAAATAGGCGAGAAAGTAATTTGTGAGCCTGAAAAGAGATATAGAGAGGTTAGTTAGAGGTCAAAAAATTGGTAGATGAAGTATAATATGTGAAAATGTGAAGGTACCCACTTTGGTAAGAAGAATAGAAAAGCAGAATATTATTTAAGTGGAAAGAGGCTACAGAATGCTGTGAGCAGGTCAGAGGCAACACCATCTGGGACAAAGCAGCCTGTCTGATTGACATCTCATCCACTACCTTACATATTCACTCCCTCCATCATTGGCGCACTGTGGCTACAGTGTACTATCTTCAAGATGTTATGCAGTAACTCACCAAGGCTTCTTCGACAAACTTCCCAAATCTGCGACCTCTGATATCTCGAAGAAGTGCAGTACCAGGCACATGGGAACGCTACTGCCTCCAAGTTCTCTTAAAAGTACATTATGCTGACGCAGAGATTTATTGCGTCGGTAACAAATTGTGGTATCTAAAAAGTGCCGTCTGAATTTAGCAATTTTAATACAGTAAGTGTCTGATGGCATTGCTCATTGGGATGCAGATGATGCACTTTTTATAAGGTCTAACATGGTGTACTATGCATTGTATATGTATTGTCCTGTTGTTAGCTGGAACTTTCAAGATCACTAAATTTGTTTATTCAGGAAATAGTGAAAAAGTACAATAATAATTTAATTACATTCCAGGAACAAAGGTGTCACTTGCTATTTTTGATTGCTAAATTTAAGTCAGAGGCTACAGATATTTTTGCCTGGAGTTCCTGCAGGTGTACTCCCAACCACCTGCTATAGCTTTGGCAGATATCCTGGCAATAGTCACTTCTCTGGTGGTTTCATTCACCTTCCACTGAAGTTAGGCAAGGGATAGGGAGAACCTCTGTCTTTATGTTATTAAAGTACTTTGAATGCTGGAGGATTTTTTTGTACATTCTAATCTCTAGCTTTCTTTCTTCATACTACTTAAAGAGGGTCATGCGGAAATTAACATGTTTCACAATATGACACCTGAAGAATGATGGAGATAGACAAATTATCGAGGAACAATTTTCAATATATTTTTAAAATTAATGTACTAAAGAATTACATGCATGCACACGTAACATATATATAAAACATGCAGTTGGATAGATAGACAGGAATTTAAATACTAGGGCTTCAATTTTCGTGCAGATGGAGAGACTCTCCATCTTTGTGAAAATGTGGAAGAGGTGGAACTGGCCTGGATCTGGAAGTCCTGCCCCAAAATCTGACTCCCAACATTTTCACATCGGAGTTTGGGGCAGGTTCTAATTTACACCTCCGTGGTTTGCAGAGGCAGCTACCTTAGTTAGATCTGATTTTGGCTAGTCATATGTCTAAAACAGATGGACTGCATTTTACATACCCCCACTGGGCGCTTTGTCGGCAGGGCACGTAAAATAGGGCAGGGGCCCACCCCACCACCTTCCCTGTCCACCCATAAGCTCATCCCCATAATAGAGGAGGGTGGGTGGGCACCGAAATTGGCAACCCACCTGCCATATTTAAATAAATAATCAAGGGTAAATTGGGCTTGTTACCAAGCCAATTGGCCCTGATAATACGCTCACATCATAAAACATTCCATCCAGCCTGCCTCTGCCATTTGGTATGGGCAGTTGGGCGGAAGTCGGCAGCCTAGTTTTTAAAGGAAAACTTTCAAAGGGCAAAGGGGGGGTCTACTATCTTTGGGGGCTGCCTTTTCAGATCGAAGGGTGCCCCCCCTAAGATAGAACCCCTCCCTTTTGGCCTACCCATCTGCTGCATTAAACACATCACTCCACCCCCCGCTGCCTCCCTCCATAGCCTGCCCAACACCCCCCTCCCCAAGACCCCAGACTTACCTGTCTCCAGGATCTGTTGGGGCCTTCATCATCATCTTGGTTGCAGTCCTGGCAGCACTCACCAATGTGCTTTAGTGCTGCTGGGATTGATGGAGCTGCCAGCCAATCAAATTGGCCAGCAATTCCTGAGGGCGGGACTTACACCCCAGTGAGGGGCAGAAGTCCCACATTATCCTTATTTAGCCACCTGTGGGGGTGCCAGCCATCCGCCACCCCATAATATTTACTTTAGACCAGGCAGTAGAAGGTCTAAAGCTACTGAAGTTCTTTAAAGAGGTAGGGTACCCTTTTGGAGATGTCAGGTATCCTTTTGGATGTGGTACCGGGACACCTTTGAGAGAGATAAGACGTCCTTTGGGAATGTTAAAAGTAGACAAAAATGTACATAAAAGTGCATAAACTCATTGGAACTGTCAAGCTCAAGTTAGCTAGGTAGCTGTCAAGAGATTTAAATCTCCTGTCTCTTAAATTAAAAAAAGCATTCTGCAGTGTTTAAAAAATCAGTTCTTGCTATTTCACTCTGTCTGTTGACATAAATCTGGGGGTTATCATTACAGGACTGGTGCTGCATGCCTGAATGCACAACTTCTCATTATCACAGTGGAGTGCCTGTTCACAGTTTTATTTACAGCTCCAAATGGTTATAAACTCCTTGAAATGGACAATAAAAACAAATGTATGTTTCCATAAAGGATTAAAGGAATTTAAATGTACAGAATGGGGTTTTATCAATGGGACTGCTTTTAAAAAAAATAATGAATTAATCAATAGACATTTAAGAACGTTATTTAATCTCTGTATGGGTCCTGATTTCTGCCCATGGGAATGCTGGGTGAATTGGCATGGTAGGTGTAAGGGCAAAAGGTGATGGGTAGGGGGCATGGGTTGGTATGAGTTGGCACTAAGTTGGGGCTACAAACGGGGTGGGTGTAAGGACATAGATTGGTATGGAGAGTGTGAGAGGCCATGGGAGGGTTGGTGGAAGGTCATAGGCTGCCATAGAGACTATAAAGGGCCATGGGGTAGGTGGAGTGGCAGGGGTTGGCATGGAAGGTATGAGGGTTCATAGGGGGTAGGTGGGGGAAAAAGTTGGTATGGGTTGGCATTGATAGGGCATGGTGAATGTATGGGGTTGAGGAGGTGTGAGGGGTGAAGGTGTATATTTTGTTTTTTTGTTTATTTTAATAGCTTCGACAAAGTGCCGGGGTACCAAAGTCAACCTTCCATCCAGCCCGCCTCTGCACCTGGCATGATTCCCATTTTTACCCACGCTCACCACACCCCTCCCCTCCCCACTGGGCTAAAGATCCGTCATTCTGGGTCACTTCATCCCTGGTCAGTTTTGCAGAGCTAGGAATTGTCCTGAATCTGTGCTTCCAACTCGGGGTGGGGGGGTGGAAATTCAGGCCTAAGTGTTTGATCACCAGTTCAAATCCTGGTGTTATGGTCCCAAATGTGTGTAAACAAAGGAATTATTTAAATGACCTCTAGAAAAAAATGTAATCTGTATATTCTGGATTGCAAACACAACTTTTATTTTCCTGCTTCTCAATAAAAGTGGGTGAAAAATTGTGAGAATCTTTTCCTGTACAGTATTCCTCAAACTCTGCTCTAATAGGAGCATTTTGCAAGGATCAACAGCGTAATTTTCAATCTCTAACCTTTCGTTAGAATTAGGAGTAAAGGAGTGAAGGCACTGATAAAAGTTGATTGTGTTAAACAGAAGGGAGGATTTCAGTGATCAGTTGTGCTCTGATGCTCCTTACAACAGAACTGATGACTTCTCTCAGTGAACATCATTTTGATGCACACCTCCATGCACTTCTGCCTGCAAAGCAGCTAGGGCAGCCTGACCAATCTTTGGTCCAAACCTTTTGGAATGGTAAATCTGTGCAGGGCACCAGCAGGCTACATTGTATGAGATGTAGTACATTGCAGAACTTCAACCAACTTTCAATTGGATGTGTTCCTTTAAGATCTGACTTTCCTCTTGATGACCATGCTGGCAGAGGTATGTGCTTTGTTGTATTGTTCCTGCACTGCCGTTTAAGCAACTCTTGGTGGGGATTATTACTCATAGCAGCAGCCTTACATCTCACCCATTGATTTGATTTTCTTCCCTGGAAAGGCCATCCAGGATCGAATTTCAAAGGATGAAAGAATCATGATAACTTTCAGCATGCCTAACACGAACATGCAGGATCCTCTGCATACAGTCACACACCATCGGTACATTCAAGAAGTAGAAGACTTTCCTATTGAGGAAATTGAGGGGTTATCTGCAGAAGTTTGCAAAGTCATATGGGAGCTATCTATTGTGCTCTGTTCCTTGGGAAAGCCAGCAACCCTGTAAAACTAGAAGGCTGGAGCTTTTGTAATGTGAAAGCTGATAGTTGCCCAGCTCTCCAATCAAGTGTATCAGCAGTGAACCTACAAATGCTTGTCTTAGACCCTGGCTGATTTTGCAGATCAGCATATTACAGGAAAGTCAAATTAAATTTGGAATACCGGGGTGGGGGAAATCATTTTTTGTATAGAAACGAGACAGAAATAGCTTCTGCCCCAATCTGCTGCCCAAGAGAAAAGGATGCTTCAATTTTATATTAAATCAATATCAAAACCTGTGTGAAATTTCAGGGCTTTCATCATTACACCAAAGTTCACTGCACTCAGTTGTCAAATTCAGGTCATATTGCAAGGTGAAAGTGTATAATTTGTTCTAAGTGGTTGCCCTACAAATGATACCCAAAGGAACCTTGCACAAAAAGGCTTAAGAAATAGCCAGTGCAGGAGTGAACTCTTAACTCTTCTGATGAAGGTCATCAACTTTAACTCTGTTTCTCCACAGATGATCCCTGACCTGCTGAATGTTTCCAGCATTTTGTGTTTTTACTTTTAACTTTTCCTGATGGGAAATCCATTCCACTACCCAAATGCTTACTAAGGATTCTTAAGCCCTGTTTTCAAAGTAATCCTAAACTATACATATTTTATTGAGTGAGAAATATGGGGTGATGTATACAATTTTGACACTGGGATTTCCTGAAATAGTTAAAAGAAATGAAGCTTAAGACTTGTTTTGTCTATATTCCAAACAAGTGGCTCAACGGCCTCTTGATGGTACAAGGGTTTGAAGTAGTACAAATAAACATGCATTTTATGATCAAGGAATCCATGAGCTAATAACAGTGTTGAATAGAAACTGCAGTAGTGCATAATATCAGAAAGTTTGGGGGCAGTTCTTCATCTAGCAGCATTTGAATGACAAAGAATCAATGATACATCATAGCCAACTGAGTTCAACTAATGGTCAAGATGATATAGCTGACAAAATGACTTTTTAGGTTCATCACAAGACTAATACTGTTGTGAACATTGTTCACTAAAAGCTTATTTTTTCAGGATCTATAGGAGCATAGGAACAGGAATAAGCCACTCGCCTCCTCAAGATTGTTCCACGCTTCAGTTAGATTCTGGCTTATCTGCACCTGAACTCCAATTATCTGCCATTGCTCCTTCTCCCTGATACTCTTAACTAACACAAATGTTGATTTCACTCTTGAATCCACAGCATTTTACAGGACAGCATTCCAGGGTTCCGCTACCTTTTGAATGTAAAACGTGCTTCATGATTTCATTCCAAAATGGTCCAATTCTAGTTTTAAAATTGTGCCCCATGGATTCCACCACCAGAGTGGAATCTTATCTTTATCTATTCTAATGAATCCTTTTATCATTTGAAACACTTTGATCAGATCATCCCTCAATTGTCTCTCACGATTTAAAGGAATATAAGTCATATTCAAGCAACCTGTCCTCATAATTTAAACCTGTAAGTCCCAGTATCTTTCTGGTGAATCGGAGTTGTATCTCCTCCAAAATCAATACATCATTCTTTAGGCATGGTGCCCAAAACTGAACGTAGTGCTCCACATGGGTTCTGACTAAGTCTCCATAGAACTCCTCCTTTGTATTCCAGTCCCCTACTAGCTTTAAATGTGTGCACTTGGACTTCCCAGATCTCTTTCCTCATCTACAGTTCCTACCTTCTCATCATTTATAAAATGCTCAAATTTATCTTTCTTAGGTCGAAAGCAGATGATCTCATGCATGACCGCATTAAAGTTCTGTTCAGCACAGTTTTGCCCCTTCACCTAATCTGTTTATATCCCTTTGCAAGTCACGTCTGCACTATTTATTGTCCCTCTTAATTGAATGTCATCTGGAAACTTGGATATATAACTCTATTCCTTCATACAGATCGTTAATATGTATATATGATGAAAGGTTTTGGCAAAGAACAGATCCCTGGAAGAAACTACTCTTCAGATCCTGCCAATTTAAGTCAGACCTGTACAGTAAAGGGTTAATATCAGAAGCATGCATGATGCTGATATATAATAATGATGTCAGATCACATGACTTAGAAGTAAGCGAGATCTGGAAGGAGGACCAGCTCTAAACTCATAGAGATCCAAATGTTTAAATATTTACTGTAATAAAAAAGTCATGGCTTTAAGAAACATTAGACCCGAGCAGCATACTTCAGGAGAACAGACAATCCCCAGACGAAAGCAACTATTCATTCATCAATGATCTCCAAAGGCTGGCAGGGAACTGTGATTATGGAATCTTAAAGGATGAGCTGATTTGCAGCAGAATTGTAGCTGGGGTGCTGGACGCTTTATCAGATCTTTACAGACAAGGGAGGATTTAACATTAGTGAAAGCAGTGCAGATTGTGAGGCAAATGGAACTCAGGAAACAGAATCGGGCATTTGTTTGCAGGAAAGGAGAGGTCCCGTAAAAAGGATCAAGTGAGACCAGTCAGTTTGTAGGCCATTAAAGAGAAAGCTCACCAAAGTCTAAGCTCGCCAAAATGGGAAAAAGCATACCAACTGTCATTTTGAAATGTCTTTGGTGTAACAAAAACAAACTGCCTAAGTGGGGAGAATGTCCAAGTGAAGAGGGGCATGCAGAGTGCCAAAACTGTGGAAAAATGGGCCACTTCAAGACTGTTTGTCGCTCAGAAGCACTGATTACCTGTAAAAAGAGGGAAAAAATTTTAAAACAGAGACACATACAGGAAATGGAAGAACCACAAACGGAGGAACTAACCTTCTTGGGTGAGGTAAATGAGTCTGAAAATAAGTATTGGAGTATTAAATTCAGACAGGATGGATGCCCTAGTGTTTAAGCTGGACACAGGATCAGGGGTTTCTGTTTTATCAGATGAAGTCAAATGCTTCAAATAGATTGCATTGAAACCTCATCTATTAAATTACAAGGTCCTGGGAGGAGAACTTTAAAAGTGAAAGGCCAACTCAAGGCAAAGCTAAAGTGTAAAGACTGAGAAACCCTTGAACCTCTGTATGTCATTCAAAATAAAGAGTGCTCTCTATGAAACAGAAAGGCATGCCTAAAACTGAAATTAATCTTTAAAATGGATGAAGTTGCTAATGACAACTACAGCAGTACATTTTGAAATAAATTTCCAAAATTGTTTACAGGCTGAGGGAAGGTAAAGACCTAGTACCATATCACCCTCCGAGCTGATGCTAAACCAATTTGTCTTTTTATACTGAGAAAGGTCCCTCATCCACTCTTTGACAAAGTCAAGAGTGGAATTGAAAAGATGCAGCAGCAAGGGGTTATCTCACTGGTCACCATGCCCAACAAAATGGTGTTGAGGAATAGGTACAGTGCCAAGCCAAATCGATCTATAAGACCCTGCATGGATTTAATTCAACTAAACAAATTAGTGGAATGTGAGGTCTAGCCGATGGCCTCAGTGGATGAGAGCCTTGCCAAACTAGCCAACAGTATTTTATTTACCAAATTAGGTACGAACAGTGGATTTTGGCAGTTGCCTCTGGACTAAAAATTCAGATTGCTGACCGCATTCATAATGCCATTCAGTCATTACTGTTTCAATAGATTGCCCTTTGGAAAAGCATCCGTCACAGAAATCTTCCAGAGAACAATGTCTCACACTGTAGAAGGCATGGAAGGAGTAATATGCCATATGGACGACATACTTATACATGGCTCGATGGAAAAAGAGCATGATCACAGGGTCAAAGCAGTCCTGAGAGTCTTACAGGATGCAGGCCTAACATTGAATGAAAAATGCCAAACCTCTGATAAACTTTCTAGGTCAAGTAGTACAAGCCATTGGAATCACAGCTGATCCACAAAAAACGAAAGTAATCAGAGAATTTCCACAACCCAGGAACACAACTGGAATTCAAAGGCTCCTTGGGATGGTCAACCAAGTAGGCAAGTTCCTACCAAACTTTGCAGAAGTCAACAAGCCCTTGAGACAGCTGTTGGGACAGGATCAGCAGTGGTGCTGGAACGTGGACCAGCAAAATGCTTTCGAAAGGATGAAGTAACTTTTAATTTCTTATGAAATCTTGGTACATTATGACCCAGAATAACAGGGCATAGTAGCAGCAGATGCATCGTCTAGAGGTCTGGGGGCATTTTTATTTCAAGCGCAGAGAGATGGCAAGCATAGACCAATCTACTATGTCTCTCAGGTCACTAACAGAAACAGAACAACGATATGCCACGATAGAAAAAGAAGCATTGGTTGCAACATGGGTGTGCAGAAAAATTTCAGACTGTTATGGGGTTGTGTTTCAAAATCGAAACAGACCATAAGCCACTAGTCACCCTTTAGAACATGAAAGAAATTGCTAAGATGCCGTCCAGAATCTAGCAGTTCAGATTAAGATTGATGAGTTATGATTCCATCACAGAAATGTGCAAGGGAAGTATCAAACAACAGCAGACATACTGTCACAAGCGGGAATCAAACGAGGATTTTATTGAGGATGTTTAAGCATATACATCCTTAATCAATCAACACTTACCAACTACTGAAAAAAAGTTGCAGAACATAAACCAAGCCCAGTAACGAGGTGAAGAATGCCTCCAAATCCAAGAATACTGTCTGGAAGGGTGCCAGACTATATCCCCACGAATCCAATACTATGGCAGTATTTTGAACAGCGCAAGCATCTCACTGCCATCGACGGCTGGCTAGTCTTCAACGAGAGATTAGTCATACTGAGAACACTTTGGCTTAATATTATTCAAAAACTTCACCAAGGTCATCAAGGAATGGCAAAATGTCATGCGTAAGCACAACAATCAGTCTGGTAGCCAGGCATTACTCGCTCTACAGTAGAAATGATTTCTAACTGTCTTACTAGTGCCATAAACAGCCAAAAACAAAAAGAATCACTACTACATTCTACTTTTCCATCAAGGTTGTGGAAGCGCCTGGGAACGGATCCCCTTCAATCCCCTTGTGGATTGAAGTAAACAGATTGCGTAATATCACAGCAGAAACAGATATTCAATCTCTCAAGAGAATTTATGCAACACATGGCATTCCAGACATCGTAGTGTCCAACAATGGGCTGCAATTTGTTAATGAGCTATTCCACTATTTTGCAAACAAATGTGGCTTTGTTCATGTAACTAATTCACCTTGCTAACCTCAAGTGAATGGAGGAGCTGAGAGAGGGGTACGAAACATTGAAGATTTATTCCAGAAAAACAAAGGACCTAATCTAGCTCTTCTGAGTTATTGAATTCCACTACCGCAAAATGGCTTTGCACCTTCAGAGTTATTAATAGGGAGGAGGTTGAGAACACATCTTCCATCTCTAGAACAAAAAACCAAACCTAATACCACCACAAATGATCACTAGACGGTAAAACAGCGTGAGGAAGGACAAAGAAGCAACCAGGCTTGGAACTTTAATTACAGGTGAGTTAACAGTGCTGAAGCCTGGGGAGAGGGTATGCATCTGACACTAACAGAGGAAGATACAATAATTGAAAAACTCCACAACCAAGATTGTACAGGATTGCAAGAGACCAGGGCATGATAAGGAGACACTGCACTGTCTTAACATCCTTGGAGAGAAAGCCAACAGAAACTTGGACTTACTACTCAGATCCTGATGAAAAAGAAAAAAGACTTAATACAAGCCCCTCAGACACCCAAGAGAAGATCACTAGCGCCGACAGAAGGGAGAGTATGGAACATCCTCCCCCTCAAAAGAAGATAAGAATGAGATCAGGGAGATTGGTCAGAGACCTCAGAGACTATGAGCCTTCAGTGAGCTCAGTGGAAGCGCTCACCAACACCCATGGTGACATCGGTGCCCGTCCTCTTCCCACCTCCACTGGCAGTGCTGAGCCTTTCTCAAAGCGCATTTCATGCTGGCTGGCCGTTAATTGGTCAGCCAGCATGAAATCGCGGTCAGGGGCTGATCACGGTCTGCTCCGAGGCCCGTTGATCGTGCATGCCCAACGAGTGCAAAATTCAGCCTTTGTTGTAAATAAAGAGAAATGGTTTTAAGAAACGACAGGCTCAAGCAGCATACTTTGGGAGAATAGACAATCCCCAAAACAGTCTAAACCCCAACCACACAAGGAAATGATGCCTTTTATCCCCATTCTCTGTTTTCTATCTTCCAACCAATTTCCAACCCAAATCAAAATATTTTACAGCCGATTCTACAGCCTCTCATTTCACAGCTCATGCTATCAAAAAAGATGGCACAAAAGGACTTATGGTAGCATAGTAGTTATTTAACTGTCCAGAGGCCTGGACTAATAATTCAGGAATATGACTTCAAATCCAACTAGGGCAGCTGGAGAATTTAATTTCAATCAATTAATTAAAATCTGGAATAAATGCTGGTATCAGTTATGATGGCCATAAAACTACTGGATTGTCATAAAATCCCACCTGGTTCACTAACATCGTTTAGGAAAGGAAACCCAATGCCCCTGTCTGGGCTGGCCCATATATGAATTCAGACTCGCAGCAATGTAGTTGACTCTTAATTGTCCCTTGATGTGGCCCAGCAGGCCACTCAGTTTTATTCAGGAAAGCCGCTTCACTAACTTCTTCTCAAAGGTAATTAGGGATGGGCAATAAATGCTGGCCTTACCAACATCCCCCATATGTTGCTTTTCTGGAGCTCATCCTTCATCTCTCCTGTACAGGATCCTGATAGAATGTCAATTTTACAAGGCTCGAGCCTGAAATGACCCACCAACAATATCCTGAGGGTTTCCACTGACCAGAAACCTACGCTGCAGCCTTCTTAGACTTTTACATTGCTCCAGGATCCCACTCCACACCCCTATCACTGCGCCCTCCAACCCTGGTGCACATGTTGGGGGTGTGCCCAGCCCACTTGGCCAGCTCAAATCACATCAAGTTAACAGCTGGTAGGCCATTATGTGGCTCAAGCCATCCTTCCTCCTCATCTGGTGGAAATGTGGAAATGTCTCGCCTCTGAGAGTTGCTGGCCAATCAAATAGCTGGCAACTCTCTAGTGCTGGCGGCCTTCTGGCTCCAGCTGGTCCAGCTGGAGAGCTGGTCATTGCTGGAACTGCATCCAGTCCCCACTGGCGATCTTCCATGGAGCCGGACACCAAAGTAAGTAGGGGGCTCTAGCGGAGAGGTTTGTGGGGGGGGTGGGGTTGGTGGTTGCAGGGTGAAGGGAAAACGTGCAAACGTGTTATCATAGGAATTTTCATTATTGATACTTAGCTTCCACTGTGTAGTGGGGAGAGTTCTTGGGTGGGGAGGTCTCCAATGGGCAGAAGGGGCCTTTATAGGAGGTACCCCCTCATGCCTGCCACAGGCCAAGCAGTGAAAGCTGCCAGGCTTTACACGAGGCACTGGCCTCAGTCCACCATGGAAAAAATTGTGGACTGGTGGACATTAATTGGCTATTTAAGGGCCTTAATTGGCCCATGTGTGGATGGGCCATCTGACACCTCCCTGTTGCACATAAAATTACAGCAGAGGCAGGCATTTAGGCACGAGGGGGTGTAAAAAACCACCCAGAGAGTCTAGAGGAACAGGGACATCACAGCATACAGCTAAAGGGACAAGAGGAGGCTAGGCACTAACATTAGGGAGGTAACAGGCATTAAGGAAGGAGCTGGAGGATGGGAAGAAAGAGGTCAGCATTCAGAAGTTTGGAGCCTAGGTCCAGAGCTAGCCCAAGACTGCTATTTGGCTTTTGGTAATTACAGAACTGAAAATACCATCTGGGTTCAACTAGTCAATCTGCTCACTAAAAAATACATTCATGCCAAGGGCATCGGCAGGATATGTTATGAACATCTTTGCATACAATTTAGTTCTGCGACCCATGGGCTAAGCTACATAAAACGAGTATGATCAACTTGAATTCCACTGATTCGGCATCAGGCCAGCGCATAATGTGCTGTTTATCAATCATTTTACTTCATTCACAGTTCATCCAGCTGCTTCTAACCATCCCAATGCTACTCGCTGCAATGCTACATTTTATTAGCATTTATCTTAGTTCACACCCCTTTGAATGGAGAGATTTTTGTTGTTAGCCTGTGAAATTGGTAACAGTGGAATCTAGGATCATTGATTCCTTAAGTAGCTTTTAACAGATAATTCAAGAGCTACAGTTTAACTATCCATATTAATTGAGATCAGAAAACTATTTGGAGCCAGGTAGGGCTGAAACTACCTCTCCTATTGCTAATTGTGAGTTAATAGTAACACACAGCCTATACAGAAATATATATGAAAGTCAATTTCCCAAGAAAGATGGTAACAATGATGGAGTTGAGAATTAAATGGCAACTAGTATATAAGGTTTATTTTTCTAACTTTACTGTTGATTCAAGACACTCAGTGGGCCAGAAATTACTGCAATGCAAAGTTGGCAGCAAACAATAAGTAGAATTTAAGGTTCACCGTTGACATCATGCCTATATTTGCACTCCAAATTGTTCTAAATTGAGCCAATATCAATGCAGCAATGTCAATGTCCCATCAGCAGCCTTGAGGACATCGATCTAAAGGCCTATTTCCTTGGCCAATGTAAAGTAAACAGGCCGGACGATGAAGAAGGAATTAGGGTGAACTAGATTCAAACAAGATCTCTAGAGACCAAAAGAGGAATAAGTGAGGGAAAGAAAGAGTGAAATAAGAAAAAAAGAGATAGAAAGGAAAAATAAGAATTTTTTTAAAAAAAAGAAACGAGCAAAAGAGAACAATGTAGCCCAGTTGTGCTGACATTGCTGATTGATCTTTGATGAGTTAATGAGTGAATGGTAGGGCAGGTATGCGAAATGTAAAAACATTCTTGATCCATGAAGTATAGAGCCAAAAACCTCATCCATCATGAGCCAGAATATGGAATAACCAGTGACTATGCCATTTCACTGCTTTCATAGGAATTGCCAGACGAAAAAGGCCAAGGCCCATCTAATTCGTCTTCTACCATCTTGCCAGTCACATGATAATGGAATTATTAACTTATCATGGCAATTGGTCTCCATCAATCAGTTTACAATAGACATAGAAAGAGCGCAAGAGAAAAGAGAAAAACCCAGTGGCAGACTTGAGAATCACAGGTCCAAGGACATCCGTTTCCTTGTAAGCATGCTACATTTACAATTTCATGGCTCAAATTACTCATTCACTGTATCTCAAATGATATTTTTGGAAATAAATCTATCTAGTTTTTATTTTTAAGTATCAAAGCAGCTTTGCATCCTGAAAAATCATTACCTTCCAATACTAACAGGAGTGTGATTGCAATCTGGGAAAAAGAGACTGCCAAGACAGATAGAATGAATAACCCCCACCCCCGACTCTCCCCACTCCAGAAACAATTCACTTCCTGCTGCAGTGAGGCTGGGAGAAATCTTCAGCCTCACTGAAGATTAATTACCCGTTGTTGTGAGTTTCTCTACATTGACAGCTACTTTGATTCTCTCATTATGTCCACAGTATTTCCAGATTGCCTCAAGGTCAGAAAAATAGCAAAAAAATAACTGTACTTTTTATTTTATTTTTATATTTGTTTGCATTTTTCTACTGCAATGAGCTAATGTTTCATATAAGTGAACACAGCACACACAGATGATAAATGTTTGGCAATCGCAACATCTTTTAGGTTAGTGGATCGTTTGTGACATTGTACTGAGAAAGAGAATAGTGTTTCTCTCTGGTCTATTTTGCTATTTCTCTTATAGTCTGCTGTGGTGTTCCTTTTTCTTTTCCCCATAACTTTTTTTTTTCTTTTCTATGGTCTCCTGATTGTACAATCTTCTTTTTGGGTAGAAGGGAATGCCTAGTGTGCCGAGGATGTGAGCTAACAAGTAAAGCAAGTTTTGTGGGGAATGCAGTTTAGACACTGTGGAATTTAGTGCTGGAGGCTCTTAAAGCAAACTCTATTCAGGTTGCTGTGGGCTTCCGAGTGTCCCTAGTTCAAAGGCAGTCAGTGCCTGATCGAGGGCCCACTGACAGCCACCCCCTGCCCTTGCTGCCAACCCCTCTCTCCTCCTCCCCCATGAACCCGCCCTACAAATCAATCCCACTGTCACTGACCCATGGCCTAGGTCCTTTGGCGATCCTGGGCCTCGGGTGGGTGCATTACCACCTCCTTAGTGGCACTGCCAAGCAATAAAGAGCTGCTGGCCTCTGATTGGCAAGAGCTCTCAATGGGCGAGTTTCCTGGCTCCAGGCTCTCAGGAAAGGCATGCTGCAGCCCAATTAATTGCTTGATTGGCACTTAATTCGCAGGCCTTCCCAAAAGGAAGCATCATAGACTCTTGCTAGCTCTCCAGCCAGCAGCAAAGACCCTGATTGCCTACATTAAATTCCGCCCTGTATGTCTTTTGCTTTATGCAAGCCCAGTGCTTCCACTAGATCTTCTACTGCTTCAATTGGGAGCACCACCTCCCTGCTATCTGTTTTATACTCTACTGCTTCATTACCCATTCTTTTTCTAATACAATCTGTTTAATGCACATCCAGTTTAGTATAACTCACATTTTGCCATAACATCACTGATCCCTGTACTTTGAGGTACTGCACGTTGCACTCTTGCACTGTCCCTTATTACGCACATGTAACACTTATGGTCCTCCAGCTTTGCGATTATGTGCCATCCTCTTCTACATCATCTATTTCCTCTTCATACACAAATCATCTTCCCATCTATATCTCCTGATTCCTGAGCTTTATCCAGTGTCCTTGTGGCTCTCAGCACCTTAGCTCAAATTTGTTGCCTGCTACTACCACAAGCTTGATCAGAAACCAAGCAAAGATATAGAGAGGATATATTATTGCTGTACCATGGTGGCCTTCAGTTCACAATCCTCACTCCCTGTTCCTTGCCTTTGCTTCCATTGCTGACTGATAAATGCTTGAACTGTCTGAGACAAACATAGAAAGAGTTAGGGCCGGAGTGGAGGCTGAAAGCTGTCGGGTGGCCAATAGCAGAAAAACTTAACTGATGCTGGTAAGGGATGGGACTGGAGTAGTAATACAGTTTGAACCGGGTTAGGGCAATAGCTTCAGGGGAAGCAGATACTTTGCTCCAGCCTGAACCAAAATATTAGGGAAGTGCACCAAGAAAAACTGAATCAGAGCCAAGAAGAGTTGGGACTTAGGCAGCAATCTGTGGCAAGTGGGGATGGTTGCCAAAGACAGCAAGGTTGAGAAACTGTGAGATTGACTGGTCAGAGTGTTGGAAGTAGCCAGAGGGGTGGGAAGAGGTGGGGTAGGGTGCACCAGGGACTGGGAAATGGCTAAAGAAACTCATTGAAGGTTGAGGTTAATGGAAGGGGGAACTGGGAATCTGCCAGGTGCCACCAGTCATATGCGACTTAACTACACAGTGGGGAACTAAATATCAATAATGAAAATTTCTATGATAACACATTGATCTAGGTACTTTATGTTAGAAATGTGGACATGAGAATTATTCAAAGGTTATGACAAAAGAAGTAAAGTTTATGGATAGAAATGTATACCATATTCAAAGTTCTAAATAACAGAAAGATATGAAAACTTTTCACACCAGTATTTCTGAGAATGTTGATTGTTGATCAAGAGTGGCGCAAATGCAAAGACAAATGAGAGGTTTAAAATGGGGATCAATCCTTACACGGAACAAAAGGATATTAAAGGATATGAAAACAAGACATGGAATCGAACTAAAAAATGAAGTCACCACTAGCAAGATCAAATGCCAAATGCATATAGACACAAAAGATAAATACCATAGATTTTTGAAAGAATATGATAAAATTACCTTTTGTGATTGTGTGTTAAGCATTTCGGCATAATTCGGTACATACGTTCCTGTTTCATGTCCTTTGTGTGGTCGTGGTCGTGGCTGTGGTCGTGGTCGTGGTCGCTGGATTGGTGGAGGAAACACATCTGTTTCTTTTCCCCCTGCTTCTTCTTTATTGTCTGGACGCAAAAGAGAAGGATTCCAAGACCCTAGTTCAGGTAAATACTCTTTTCCTTCATACTGCTTCATTAGGTGTCCTATTTTGGTAAGAAGGTCTGTACAAGCAGCCTTTAATTTAGGTTTCAGACAATCTATCTTAATTATTCTTATTACGTGGGCAAACAGAGTTTGTATATCCTTGTTGGGTTCTACTGCTCGCACTTCTTCATTAACTTTAGTCTCAAACATATCATCAACATTTGTTTTGATTCTAGAATTATTTGATGAAGAAGTTTTAACTGATTCCTTTATTATTTTCTTGGGATGTACTGGGGGAATTAAATCTTTATTACCTTCGGTCTTCTCTACAGTTGGTGGCTTGGTTGTCCGTTGATTAGAAACCATGCCCGCATTGGTCCCTTGAGTGTTATTGCTTTCTGCGGCAGATTTCTTATAAGCATCTTCGAGTAGTTTAATTATTTCAAGTTGAGTAAGCTTAGTGTTGGGTTGTGTTACAGAACTTGACTCGACTTTTTTCTGCACAGCATTATCCAGGAACTGACCTAGTGGTTTGTGCCAAGACTCGTCTGAAACATTAACTTTATATGCTTCATTATTACCAATATCAATAATCTCAGCCTCTTGCATAGTCCTACTGAAATGTCCAGGGTCAAATGCTTTCCTTAGCAGCAGCTTTTGCTCAGCTTTAATATAGTCAACCTTAGGGTTCCTTGAATAAATATCATCTGACCTGTTTCCCATTCCAACGACGGCTTCAGGTAGCATGTCAACTTCTGGAGGGGTATTGGTGACTTCAAATACAGAAATTTTCTCCTGCGGTACACCCACTACAGCGGTAGCGTATAACATTTCAGTGTCTGGATTGGAAATATTCAGTTTCACAATATTTGGGTGACTGGTTTTAAATCCATAATTTAATCCCGGTTGTTCTGTAGTTGTTTTTTTAAATGTAAAAATTGTAGTTGACTTCACTCCATGCTTGACATCTGTTAGTTGATCTTCCAGCTGCTGCCTCCTAACTCTCTTTATAACTTTGTGCTTTTTGAGCTTTCCATTTGAATCAAACTTAGGAGAACTTGTGCTCAGAGAAGGCTCACGATTAAGATGTTCTGGTGGACGATGGCTTAAAGGATGTAATGGAATTTTATCAGAACTAAATAAATTCAGAGGACTATGTCTGCCACTTTTCCCTCCATTGATGTTCCATTGAAGATGGTTTGCTCTGCCAAGGTGTGAACTAAATCTATTATCTCTAGCAAAGGATGGTCTTTGTCTAATTCTACTTAAATGAGACATTCTAGCTACTTTTGAAGCAGCCATTCGTGGATCTAAATGATTTCCAACATACATGTTCTTTTCACTTTCTTCTATTTGATGAAGCAAACCTAATTTGGAAGATCTTGCTAACTTGTTTTGACGAGCCACATTCTTCCTGGGTCCAGCTTTTTGGTTAAGGAACGATTCCAATATTCTGTGGTTTTTCAGGGACATTTGAGATCTTAGCACAGTTCCATTGATCATCAGAAAAGTTTCACTTACATCTGCAATACAAATAAAAGCGAAATTAGAAATAACAAACATTTCTGTATTTCCTGTTCTATTTTCAAAAAGTAACTTTATTCAGTATTTTATTCATTCTCCAGATTTAGAAGATAAAAATCAATGTATACTATTGAATTAAGAGACAAATAAGCAATAACAGTAGTCTTCATTTCATTTTATGCAAAAATGAAATATATTAACTTACAATACTTATTAGTTCTCATCTGTAAAATTCTATGTGGTGTGTGATCCCAGCTGAGATTACTACTGGACAGTTCTGTTGAAGGGTCATGAGGACTCAAAACGTCAACTCTTTTCTTCTCAGCCGATGCTGCCAGACCTGCTGAGTTTTTCCAGGTAATTCTGTTTTTGTTTTGGATTTCCAGCATCCGCAATTTTTTGTTTTTATTACTACTGGTCAAGCCTGATTCCAGAGTGGAACCCACCTTGCTAGATCCTGATTTTTTTGTTTGTTTAGATACGTTGAGATTAGCTACTGAACTGAGTCACAGGAGCTAAGAACTTTTAACAAGAATGAAACATTTATTCAACAAGAAAAGATGAACTATATTACAATACTCCTTCACCCACAAATATACCTTTACTTATATATACAGATTTGTAAGGATAACACAAATTACAAAAGCTATCTTATACTCTAATGTTCACAGTAAGTACACAGTCCTTTAAACCAATAGGCGACCTGTGGTCAGGAACACCACACTCTGAAACCAAGTGACAGATGTCACCCCAGACAGAAGCTTTGGGTCACTCCTCAATACCCCCCAGATGCTTGTCACATTGTGAGGCAACCGGTCTCTAGAACTTCGTGTGGAAGGCAGCCACTCCTATTATTCCTGTGCTCATTGGAAGACAAATCACTGGAACTAGTGGGCATAGAGGTGAGATCTGCATGTGGTGACCTGGGTATCAGGCACAACCAAGGCAGGGGACAAAGATTGTACAGATACCAGTTTGCTGGAGGGCATGGTCCTACACAATGATTTAGATGAGGGCCTGGATGGGCTGAAAAAGGCTGATGGGTGTACACACGAAATTACTCATCCATTTGGAAGTCTGCCAAACAGCCTGCATTCTATGTCAAGGAACATGGAAGAAACCAAAAATAATATGGCTCAGAGATTAGTGCAAAGCTTGGAGACCCTCCCTTCCAGCTAGTTGCACTTGTGGACCCAATAATGATGAAACATTTGACTGGGGTTAATGTATTCATAGGCAGGTTCTATAGTATGGTTGCAAGGGGTTTAAACTAAATTGGCAAGGGGATAGGCACCAGCATGCAGAAGTAGAAAAGAGAAATAAGGCGAATAGAGTCAGATTGTTGGATAGTACTGGAGAAGGAAGTAGTGCCATAGATAATAGCAGACTAAAGAGAATTATGAGGAATGCAAAGACAAGATTACAACGCATGTATGTAAATGAACCAAGTGTGGTAATTAAGGTGGGGGAGCTAAAAGCATGAATAGTAGTGTGGGAATACCATGTAGTGACAATAATGAAAATGTGGCTTAAAATGGTGAAGACTGGAAGTTTAATATACAAGGATATAAGTTGTTCAGAAAAGGTTGAGAAGGTAAAAAAGGTGGGGTGGCAGTACTAATTAAGGAAGACACTGCAGTGTTGGAAAGAGGTGATGTCCTTGAGGGGACAAAGGCAGGATACATTTGGTTAGAGTGGAGATGTAAAAAAGGCTAGATCACACTACTTTGGGTATTCTACAGACCTTCAATAGTAAGAGAGAGAGGAACAAATCTGCATGGGAATCACAGAGATGTGCAAGGACCAAAGCGTGGTGATACTGGACACCTTTAATTACCCAAATGTTGATTGGGATAATGTTAAAGTAAAAGTGAAGGAGGGGCAGAAATTGCTGAAATGTTTTCAGAACCTTCTTGATCAGTACGTTTTTGGCCCAACTAGAAGGGAGGTATTGCTGGATCTGGTGCAGGGAAATAAGGTGGGCCAAGTGGACCATGTGTTTGAGCGGGGAGGTCGGGGGGGAGCTGGGGGAACATTTGCTAAGACAGAACTTCTAAATTGGAGGAGGGCTTATCTTATTTCAATGTGATGAGAAGTGATCTAACCAGGATAAAATGGAACCAGAAACCAACAGGAACAATGGGTGATGTTTGTGGAAGAGATGCTTCAGGTACAGGCTAGGTAAATTCAAACAACGGCAAAGATAAGGGAACCAAAACCAAGGCTCCTTGGATGACAAAAGAGAAAGGCATTATGATGAAGCAAAAAAAAGAGGGTGTATGATGCATGCCAAGTGAATTCTTCAAATGAGAACCAGGTCAAATACAATAGGTTGAGAGGTGAGGCAAAGAGGAAATAAGACTGGCAAAGACAAAGTAAGAGAATAGATTGGCAGTCAACATAATAAAGGGAACCCAAGAATCTTCTACCAGCGTATAAATAGTAAGCGGTAGTGAGAGATGGAGTAGGTCTTATTAGGAACAAAGAGGATGATGTATATGCAGAGAGGCACAGGGCAAGGCCAGTATACTTAACAGGTTATGGACAGGAGGGGGTTTAATTTAAACAGCCCTGATTTTTCTTCTCACCACCTGTCTGTAAACAGAAAGGTGTTTTGACTTTGACTTCCCCCTTTATAAGTGGTCGTGAATTTTCCCCAAGCCCTCAATTTTGGCATGATCTAATTTTGATTAACATCTCCGCAGCAAATTTGAGATACGGTAAAATCAGAAGGTTAGTTTATTTTACATACTCAAATCGCGGCGGGGGTGGGGGATGTTGCTACATAGCCCCGGTACATTCATACAACAAATGAGGGATAAGGAAAAGAAAGAGGTACAGGGTAAAGACCACCCGGAAGATAAGGATTATTGTTTTATGTGAGTCCAGGATCCAGAATCAAAGTTCAATCAGAGTCGGCAGACTGAAACAGATGCTGGATAATTCACTTTTTCAGTGGAGGTGATTTCGAAGATGAGATGGGCACAAAGAGATGAATTAGTTTTATAGGCCCTGGTACAGAAGTTCAGAAGTTCCAGTAGAACCAGCGTAGATGGGGACCAGTCAATTTAAACCTGGACAGAGCTCTAGTTCTGCTGCTGCTTGGTTGATGGAAGATGGCAGTCTGAGCTCTTCAGTTCTACATGGCACAATAACTGTTTGGCCCACTAAGGGGGCCATTGGGGGGGGGGGGGGGGGGGGTGTTGGTCATGTGATATGACTCCGACTTCTTCACTCTGGTTTGGCCAAAGGATGTATATTATTTTGTCTCAATTCTTCAGATGATTAATGTTTCAACCATTAATAATTTCAAAAAGAAGTTTCAGGGTCCTTTGTTCTTGGAGACTAATCGTCTCAGTTGGCCAGGGCCTGGCCTTAGAAATGTAAATGACCTTTGTACAATTCCTTGGGATTTGATGTTTGCTGTCAATGGGGGCACTAGCGCCTCTTTAGAGATAACAGGGTGGTATCTGTTCTGAATGCCAGAAGTTCATTTTGTTTGAGTCACAGTCATTTTAAAGTCTTTATCCAGTTTTTAAAAATATATAAGTTAGTCAGGATGATATATTAAACATATTTATATTTTATTTTATATAATATAAAAATATAGACTGGGGTCTTAGCTCCGGAATAATTCTGACAAAATATTGGAAGAAGTGGAGATAGGGGAGGCAATGGATAATGTGAGAATTGAAAGGGAGGAGGTACTGGAAAGACTGGCTTTGCTTAGGGTAGATAAGTAACTGGTCTGGATGGCTTGTATCCCAGGTTGCCAACCGAAGCAGGGGTGGAGATAGTGTCTTGCCTTAATATATCAATCTCTAGATATGGGGGAGGTGCCATAGGACTGGGTAATGGCAAATGTGACACCCTTATTCAAGAAAGGGTCTAAAGACAGTTTCAGCGATTACAGGCCAGTTAGTTTACATAATCGGGGGAAAAAATCAACAGGCACTTGGAAAAGTTTAAGTTAATTAAGGAGAGCCAGCACAGATCTATAAAAGGCAGATCATGCTTGACTAATCTAATTGATTTTTTTGATAAAGTAACAAAAAAGGTTGATGAAGAGAACGCAATGGATATTGTCTATATCAATTTTAAGAAAGCATTTGACAAAGTGCCACATAAAAGGCTTGTTAACAAAATTGAGGCTAATGGAATAGGAAAGTCAGTATTCAATTGGATGAAAAAATTGGCTTGAGGGCAGAAAACAGTGAGTCATGGTGGATGGTTATTTTTCAGACTGGAGGATGATAGATAGTAGTCTTCCCCAAGGTTTCAGTGCTAGGATCACTGCTTTTTTTGCTATATATAAATGACTTAGATCTGGGAATCTGGGAATATGGAGTAAAATTTCAAAAATGCCTGATGGTACCAACTTGGAGTGGACAACAGTGAGGACAATATGAATCACCTGCAATAGGATGTAGATAGGCCAACAGAATGACAGACAAGTGACAGATAGAATTTAATACAAAGAAATATGAGCTGAAGCATTTTTGCAGCGGGATAGTGAGAGGCAATATAGACTTAATGGCACAATTCTAAAGAGTGAACAGGAACAGAGGGACCTAGGGGGTGCATTTTGATTTTTGAAGACGGCAGAATAATTAGCAAAGTATCTGGGATCCTGGGTTTCATGAATGAAGGCACTATAACCCTATGACTCCATTACATTGTGTTTCATGCAGATTGCATGCTATAATCATGGTAATGAGCAGGCAGCAAAAAGTTTACTTGTTACTTGCATCAGAAGAAACAGATGCAGATTAATACGCATGTGATCCTCACACAAATTTTTAGTGGATATTTAATTTTGCCCCTAAGAGATTCTGCTCTAATACTCTTGCTTGGTGTAAGGCCTCAAAAAAGCTGATGAAACAATCAACTCTATTTTTAAATGTGGAAACTTAAATGAAGGCCAAAGTTCTTTTATATCCTTTGTTCTGAAGTTCAATATAAGGCTGTGAACCACAGCTTATGCCATGATGTTACTACAGGGCAGGGCAAGGAAATAAGCCCAAGTTTACCTCAGCCAGAATGGGGATTGAACCTTTGTTATTGACATAATGCTGAACTACACACTAGTCATCTAAGCTAACTTAAACAGTTGGCAAATATGGAAATAGTGAAGAAGTGATGCCAAATGTGAGTCTTAAAAACCTGATATTAGCACAAGGAAGAAAAAATATGGAAAGTAAAAAGTTTCGTATTTTTGAAATCCTAGGAAATAATTAGAGTTGGAGGTTGCAATACATCTATGTTGAATACAAGAGAGCAATAGGTAGGAGAAAGAATGTGAGTAAGGTCAAATGAACACTAACCATATTACATCAATAAAATAGAGAATGACAAAGGTGGTTGAGAGAGAAAAGTTTGGAATGCAAAGGTTTGTCACTTATCCAATGTTCATTCTGTCTGGGAGGTACTAGGCAAGCCTTCTCATGGATGAGCAATATGTAGATTGTGGACACACCCGGTCTTCACTGTGTTAAGAGCTACTGAGTAGAAAAGATGAACAAAAGGTGTAAAAGAAGAACCTGAGCTTGTGAAGCCAATAGAAATGCAAGAGTTCCTTTTAAGGGCAGCAGTGAAGCCTAGAATTTTGTTAGGTTTTTAAAAAGAGGCTGGAAGGAATGGAAGGAAAGAAAATATTTTTATTACCTCACTGAAGAGAAGGCCAAGATACAATGATTCATCCTTGCATTGTGAGAGCGATGGAGATCAATAGCACACACAAAGTGCAATTTGAAGGAAGTTGAAGGGTAGATGAATTCAGATGATAAAACTGGATGATAAATAGGTGTCATAGACCTAAAGAAGGAACTGAATGGGAGTGAAACAGAACCCTTAGGAACCCTGAGTTAATGAAAAAGAGTTATATTCAGGTTATTTGCTTGGTGCAAAATGATTTCTTTTTAATTTTTCACTTTTAAGGTTTCAACAAACAAACAAATTTGATGTATAAAAAATGGGCTTTTTTGTTGGGTTTAGTTAATGGTTCAATGAGCTGGCAGGAAACAAGCTTTGCTGTTGACTTCAGACAGCTGGAGGAATTTATTTTTTAATAGTGACTGCAATAGTAACTAATGTTCAATAGATGGCATGATTACATTACAATTCAAATGGTGCTTGCACACAAACATTGTAATTAATGTATGTACGGAGATATGACCTACCACATGAGGTGTCATTAGCAGCACACGGATCTGAACACTCTATCTTCACAGTATTGAAGAGAATTTCAACAGTTCGCGCAACATAGCAAAGGCAGCACCTCACTGCATCAGGCACATCACTGTAAAAGTAATGAAGTCACACAAGGTAGTAACCAAATAATAAACAAAATAATGTTAATAAAGTACCTTAGTATAGAATGGAAAAACACTCACAGCTGTACAATGTTTGGAACTGCCATAAAAGCTGGGTACATCATTTGAACAGAGAGCTTTGTTCCACGTAAGTCTCTGAAAATGAAGTTGGTTAAGCAGAAATGACTGTTAAGAATGTAATAACAGAATAAAAATACTTTTCTTTAGATTCCTTGCAAAATATAATTCTATATCTACTATTGAACCCATTTAGCACCACTCTAAAGTTAGCTACACAAAGATTTTAAGGGTTGCTCAGGCATAAATGTCTACCTTCTAATCAGTACCTCCCCTGAAAATGCAGCAAAGATTGTGAATTCAAGCATTGATATAGATTCTGGTCTATTAATTCTCCAGAACAGCATGTCACATTGATGTTTGACAATCAAAATATGTATAGTATAAAGATTTGCTGTATTATGAAAATGGATTTTAAAATGAGTGTCCTTCCCTCATTTTTTTTGTTATTGCTATAGAGTATTAGAATTACAAATAATTATGCCAGTTCAGATATGAATACTAATTTTGAAAATATTTCACCTCCAATTTCTATGATCTTGCAACCTAGAAATTAATGACAATAATTATTTCAAACAAAAGCAGAAATCACCAGTCATCCAGAAAGAAATAAGCTTTCCTTCACAATCATAAAGCTCTTGATGATTCTATCCTACACAATGAAAAAAAATTGCTGTGCAAAAAAAGTGTCATCCATTTTGTATAGCAAACATTATTTCAGTGTACTTTTTTTCCTTCTGTATAAGCCAATCTATTGAGACTGCTGCTGGATGCTTGAAGTGGCTTACATAGAAACAACTGCTCCAGTATACCAGCTCTTGTGTAATGCAACTGAGCAGCGCACCAAATCATAACATTTACTGGCATTGTCATTTGTGATTCTCCCAGTAAACTTATTGTTACAATTTTCATGCTTTCATCAGCCATGTCTCTAATGCCCATACCTGTCAGCAAGGCCCATTCCTTATGATGTGACATAATCTTATAGACACAGGGATTTGATAATGTAGCATTGTCAGAGACAAACACAACTTTGCTAATTATAATTTATTCAATCTAAATGAATGCTGATCCCATCTTCTCCAGTGTCCTGCACTGCTGAGTAGCACTGGTTAACATTTACCAGTTATTCAACCTAGCCCCACTCACTAATGAGGGTTGCCAAATTTGGTCAGACGTATTCCTGAAGGTTTGAACGTGTAGCATTTGACTGCCGTTTGAAAATGTTATTGGCCTTATTTAATAAAAGTTGGGAGATTCGAGTGTCACTATTTGTGATTGAAAGGTATTTTCTCCAAAAGATTCAAGTCAACTTTGAGTAAAAGTAAACTGTCATGCAATCTGGCTATTCTTTGTAAGAACCTACTATTAAGGCTAGGATTTGCAAAGCACACCCATATTTCAGGCGTTTTCTTTTGGAAATCTTAAAAGTTACATCAGGCAAAGTCACTTTGTAAAATTTAGAACACATGAGTGGTGCACTACATTTTATTTTATAATTTGTCCAGTTTTATCCCCAATGCACTTTAGTGCAGTTATATATATGTTAATCTTTGTACAGTTATTGAAATACAAAGATGTCATATCAATTGAAACTTATTACAAATGTTTAAGTTAAACAAAAAAACTTGCTGATGTTATCAAATGTTATCAAAATAAAGAGTAATGCAGTTTAGCAGTTGCACATTATGTTTATTGTATTTTATTGGATGTACAAACTTCATAGTCGGACTGCTGATGGCTGCAGAAGCATTCGAAAAAGTTGGAACATTGCTGGGATTACCATTGAGGCTGTTATGCTGTGCCAAGAAAGCAACAATAAATTCATCAGCAAAGATCCATGGAAGACAATGAAGGAGCCAAGGGCCAAGGAGGTGGGTCTTCCACAACAGGGTGTTGCATCTTAACATGTCAGAGCAGCAGTATATGAGGGGGCTATGCTTCAACAATTAATCACTGACCTGTGTACTCTGCTTGCAGCAGCAACTGAAGCCAAACACTAGAGCAAACACAACTGCCTGTAGCTGTGAAGGGTAGCTCTCAACTTTTATGCTCATTCCAAGCTGTTACCGATGTCATCAGCACTATCAGTCAGTTTGCTATTCACATGGTTATCAAGCAAGTGACAGATGTTCTCTTCACAAGAGAGCAATACATCATCTTCCCACGTAGACTGTTGATCAAGAGAAAGCGCTTAGGCTTTCCCACATTGCTAGGTTTCCTCAGGTGCGAGGTCTTATTAAGTGCACACACACTGCCTTGCATTCTGCTCATTCATCATAAACTAGCAATTATAACAAGAAAGGATTCCATTCCTTGAATGTTTAGCTGGCCTGTAGCCACATGAAGCAAAATATGCATGCCTGCACGTAGTATTCTGGCAGCAGTCACCTTACCTTCATACTCTCCTCGTCCTTCATCGCCTCTGTCCTCCACCACATCATCAGGCTGATTCCTTGCACACAGGAGTATCCAGTTCAGACCTAGCTCAATGACTGCTGTCAGTAACCTGGGCACAGCTGGGGAGCAACGATATAATAACAGCCACACAAATACAAGAGCGCATCTGGGCAAAGCATAGATGCCCTCGACTAAGGTCCTAGTGTCCAAACTGATATAACGAAGTCCTACAGTATAGACCCAAACATGTATGCAAATTTGTAGTGGCTTGATGCACGCCACAAAACTTTGCCATTTGGAGAGTTCGAGCCTTGTAGGAGGAAGATTTGGAGGCCGCTGCAGGAGTAAGATGAAGAAGGTGACAAGGAAAATGATGAAGACAACCAAGAATGTGCAGTGTTGCCAGCACTAGAACTGTTCGGCAACAAACATTGAGATTCTCCTCAACAAACCTCAACTCAATATTTATTTATATTGAAATTAAATCCTTTTGTAACTGACCTCTATTGATTTTAATGCTCGTACAAAGTGCTTCTCCTGTTGAGAGACCTTGGATATCAGAGACTGCTGATAATTCTCTCCGGGCACTTGGCGTGGCAGTGTCTGAGTGTTCTGAGCCTTTAGGGCCCACCTGTGGTCTGTTCTGTTTCTGCGTTAGCCAGGCAATCTGGGCCAGTTGCCTGTGTGGGACCATAAAAGCTTTGGGTCAGACAATGGCAGAGATGGCAATGGAGTAAGAAACCATGGGCTTGCTGAGAAAGGATAGCAATAGCATCTCTCATGGAGTCAATGCCACAGTTATGGGGCTACATCTCTACACTGCATCTGCTTTTCATTCTAATATAATGAAGGAATGTAATGGTGCTCCGGATTCACAGATCCAAGCTCTCCTTCATGGAATGAAAAGGTGAGATGCTGCACCCCACAGCCACAATGGCAGCTCTCAAAACTGTTACCTGAGGTTCCATTATTGTGGGTCCAACTGAAGTGTTCATAGAGCAGACTACTCATTCCATGGTTAAATGCATGGTCTCAATGCTTTGCTAGACAATCCCATGCAAGCTGGAGTTGGACTCCACTATGCTATTGCGTGCAAGATCTCTGGCAGCAGCACACTTAAAAGGTCATGTGTATAGGGTTTGAATACTCTCTGCAGCAGGGATAGCATGCAAACCCTCCCTCCCACTAGCTTCTGGGACTACCCCATCCACCTTCAATTCCAAGGCATTAGAGCTTAATGAGTTTCCCAGTGCAAACCTTCTCCCCTATCCTTTAAAGTCCATACACAGTTTGTCTCTGAACTGGTGCTTTCAAAAGTAAGGTCAAGTGAAGAAGTGCTATATTTACTGATGCTTTCTGTTAGTTCCTCATCCTCTGGCACTCTACATTTTGTTGACCTGAAAGGACAGAGAGGGACAAGAATTAGGCGTGAAGGATGAATGAAGACTGATGAGTGCCTATTGAGAGCAGCTGCACTTTGTCATGCTTAGTATGTAAAGATGAAATTTCAGTGAGAAGAGTCAAAGTGAAAGATAGCCAAAAAGCCTGCAGGATGAGTTCTCCAACTTCAGAACTCGCAATGCGCTGCCGTGAACATCCCTAAGATCTCTACTTGCTTCAAGGTAAAGACCGGAATCGATGCTTTGCCTCTTCCTCTCCTCAACTTCTCTCAAGTACTATACACCAGCTTTGCCTGCAAAAAATAAAGTACTGTGTTAGTGATTGCCTAGTGAGATAATTCGTAGATGTGCATGTCAAAACCAAATAGTAGTGCTGATTTGTGAAGGATGGTAGCGGTGTGAGGAGGTGAAGACAGTAGGAGAGGAGTAAAGAGGTGCACAGTGTGGCATTAGGGGCAGAAAAAGTTGAAGTGGTGTGTTGCAGTGAATGGAGGAGAATGTTGGTACTAGAAAGTGATAAAAGGGTGAAGTGAGTGCTGGGACTTCAGGTAGTGCAGGGTAATGTAAAGAATGACATGAGATAAGTTAGGAGTCTTGCCTTAGCAACCATTGCCAGGTCATTAAACATTTTCCTACATCGGAGTCAGGCAATTACACACTCTGCCAACTGTGCCCATAGCTGCTAAGCAGCTTGGTGGGATAACTTCATACAGTTTGATGGGATGAGCACGTTTCTCTTCTTGCTGAGAACCTCCAACGGAATCTCCATTAAGCTTTCAAAAAGCAAGAAGTCCTTTAAGTAGCTGCATCTCCTGAACTACCTTCTGGTTGCCTGCAGTCAAAATGGGCCTCATCTTTAAGAGCTGCACGCTATCCTTAAACATTGTCAGAAAAGTCAGAAATTGAAGATCTCAATTAGGCAACTTGCCAATCAACAGCAGGGCTCACACTGGCCACTCGCCTATGTAATTCTAATGAGAGTCTACAATCAATTTATCCAAAACAAAAACAGAATTACCTGGAAAAACTCAGCAGGTCTGGCAGCATCGGCGGAGAAGAAAAGAGTTGACGTTTCGAGTCCTCATGACCCTTCGACAGAACTTGAGTTCGAGTCCAAGAAAGAGTTGAAATATAAGCTGGTTTAAGGTGTGTGTGTGGGGGGCGGAGAGATAGAGAGACAGAGAGGTGGAGGGGGGGGGGTGTGGTTGTAGGGACAAACAAGCAGTGAACCCCCCCCCCCCACACACATCTCTCCACCCCCCACACACACACCTTAAACCAGCTTATATTTCAACTCTTTCTTGGACTCGAACTCAAGTTCTGTCGAAGGGTCATGAGGACTCGAAACGTCAACTCTTTTCTTCTCCGCCGATGCTGCCAGACCTGCTGAGTTTTTCCAGGTAATTCTGTTTTTGTTTTGGATTCCCAGCATCCACAGTTTTTTTGTTTTTATCAATTTATCCATCTTGTCCTGTCCATGTGACAGGGCATGTGATTTTTGGTCCAAAACAGTTCATTCTGTTTTTTAAAATATGCTTAAACCAGTCCCTTCTTCATGGCTTAGCATATTTTGTGAACCATCCTGTCTATTCCTATTGTCCAAATTTGGTCATCTGATTTGTGCTGCTCATGCCATTTCTCCAGTGTTGACAAGTTAGCACCGCTGGTTGCGGTCTTTTGAGTGCTACTTCATAGCACTGCAGAAGGGTTTGGGACAGAGAACTGGAAGAAGGTGCATGAGAAATTTTGTGCGAGTGAACTCTACTTCCACATTTTCTCCTGGGTTTTCAGCAGCAGTGTCTGAGAGAACAACATATTATTGGAGCTCTCAGGCTTTCTCATTCCACAGTATGGAATTTATCTTCCAGATTTGTCTTTGGACATCAGCCATGAGCTGTTGGAATGCTGTCTTCTTGAGTTGTGACCTTGGGTTGTTCTGCTAGGCAATGAAGGCTGCTCGTTTTTGTTCCAGGAGGCCACATGCTTGAGCATCATTTTCACTGAACATGTCTTGGTGACAACAATGCTTGAGCCCAATGGTATGGGCACAGGAGCCTAGTACAGCTTTACTGAAGCTAGCAGGGCCATCAACGGACCAAGGTCAAATGAACGAAATAGCCTTCATTCACATGATGTTGCTTCTCTTCTTAAGGATGACAATACCATCCATCGTCACTGAAAAGAACATTTTCAACCATGAAACTACAGTAGATGCTGATAAGCTGCAGGCTTTCCCCCAGTACCGTGTGGCAGAACCTATTGGTGAACCACCATCAATGGGAGAGCTGCATCAAGCAAACAATTGAAAACAACAAAGCCTCTGGCCCCAATGGTATTCCAGCTGAAGTCTTCAAAGCTGGCAGACCCTAAGGATTTGGGAGAAACGCATTCTCCTGTATCGCCTACTTCCTGTGGCTGAGAAAACACTTCAAAGACTCTCTGAAGCTCTCCTTGAAGCATAGCTGCATTGACCTTAATGACTGGGAGGAGCTTGCTACCCATCATTCAGAATGGTGACAACTTGTCCATCAAGCTACATCATGCTTTCAGTCCCAACATCTCAATGTTGAGGCACAGTGGCAGCAGAGAAGGAAACAAAAGCAAACCCGGCACTCTGGATATCACTATCTCATGGGATGTTCTGCCCCATGTGCTCAAAGATTTATGGGTCGAGAATCGGTCAGTTCAGCCATGGCAGAAACCCCCAACCTTGAGTGGACATCATCCTTGACGAGGGACAGCCGACGGCGACGATAACCTGGGAGATCAATCATTGATTCTGGGAGGCGACTGGACGGTTTGTGAGATTTTATAACTCATTGAAATGAATGTTGGCGTTTTCAACTTGTTCCATTCATTGCTCTCGACCCAAAACTAACATTTGCTTGAAATACTGCTTGGATATTTAAAGTGCTGCTAGGACCTCGGCAAAGCTGTCATTAATGAACAGTCCCACCCGAAACTGGACTGGATTTTGCAGTAGAAATAGGGTTGATGATATCAACATTCATCTTTATGATGGAGTAAATCGCACAACAGCTTCTGGGGCAGGGGTTTTAGTTCGGTGGGCCACCGAAGGTTGGACGGACCACGTAAAATCGGAGATAATTACAATTTAATGGCCTTAATAGGCCTCTTAATTGTTGGCGGTGCGCTTCCATCTTCCACACGCACCCACTGACTGAAATATCATGCCAGCGCGGGATGATGTCAGGCGAGACACACTATTTTACGCTCGAGCAGGTCAGGTGCACAACCACACGGTGAGCTAAAATTTCTGCCCCTGTTGTCTGCATACACACAGTTAAACTCAGAAATCAAGGAGTTGCTGTCCAAGTTGCCCTGCTCCTTTACACACACAGAACTGCATTCAAACACATAAAGGGTGTGAAGTTGTGGTACTTACTCACTAAACAGACCAGAAAAAAATAGAACTTGTCCATTCAAGTTTAAATGAATTTTTGAAGTGTTTGAACATCTGATACTGAGAATTTCTACAAGTGTGGAGACTTATTTCTTTAGATTTTAATTAGTGTCGCTGATCGCAAAAAAATTAAAAATTAAAATAATTTTTCAATTTTTCTTTCTCTTTCATATCTTTCATAATCTCATCTTTCTTTCCTTATAATTTGCTTTCTATTCATTCTAATTTAAAACTCTAGTTTGGACTCTGCAAAGACGAAATTCAACCCAGGGTCTTCAAGGAGCATATGTCTTATCTCAACCTCAACATCAGTGAAGAAGTATGTGCGCCAATTCTATTTCACTAAGGAAATGCTCATTGAGATCTGTTGCCTGTTGCAGGCTGAACTGCAAGGCAAAGATGACGTTGTCAGTGGCTATAAAAGCCACAATGGCTTTCAAGTTATTTCCTTCCAGGCTGGAGCAGGCAAAATTTCCAATATCTCACAGTTGACAATAAGGGAGATCACTGAGGCTCTGCATGCAAACTAATAGGAATATATTGCATTCTTTCTTTCCAGAGAGAAATAGGTGGAGCAAGCATGTGGCTTCACCAGGATTACAGGCTTCCTGATGATGCAGTTTGCCATTGAATGCACACAGCTGACTTTGTGACGCTGCATGTAAATTCAGAGATGCACCGCAAATGCAAAGGACTCCATTCCCTTAACGTACGACCATATGCAGTGCACCATGTAGGTCAGTGCCCAGTCATTGGACAGCAGTAATGGTGCCTTTATTCTGATATTTTTTTATTCTTTCAGGAGATGAGAGTGAATTTGGCAAGGCTAGCATTTGTTAGTCATCCCTCATTGCCCTTGAGAAGGTATGATGAGTCAGACTACTATACCATTAGCATTTGAGCCACCACAAGAAACCAGAATGCAAGTACTGGTGACAATAGCTATCGCTGACCACCTGGTTCATGACTCCGGTGTGCAACCCATGCATCTGTGGGCAGCATGAAAATAACAGGAGCCATACTGCCATATAAAATGTCATCAAACAACCAATTTTGGTGCTTAAGCAACACGCCTGCTGCCTGGATAGCTATGGAAGGCCCCAGCAGTATTCTCCAGAATACGTTACAATTCATTGTGGGCTGTTGCATGCTGCACAGCCTCACTATCATGAGGATACAGCCCTTACCACCAGGTAAACAGCAAGCAGCTGAAGGAGAGGAGGAGGAAGAAGTGAAGAAAGGAACAAGGCAACCTGTTTTTGGGCTGTCCGTATTCAGCTTATCAAGCTGCAGTTCCAATAAAGACAACTCCAATTGTCCATTCAACAACAGTCCCATCCCTTGCCTCGCCTCTGTTACTGACAATCACAAGGTCCTTTTGATCACAATGCTGAAACAAAAGCCAACACAGAACAAACATTCTGAACCAATTTTATCAGTCAAAGCACCCAATATTCCATGCAAAAGCCAATTAATCACTCATGTGCATTCTATTTGTCTGTCTTCCATGTGCCTTCACTTGTCCTACTGCTTCTATGCAGTGCTACACCAGTGGCTGCAGCATTTATGATGTAAGGTTGCTGATTTTCAATGGTGGGTGGAGGGGGAGCTGCAGCTGGCCTAACAGGGATGACTTAATGCAGCTGTGGTCCAAGAAGGCCCAGCTTCTAAATTGCGCATGTTCGGCATGCGCAGCAGCAGTTTGGACAGGCAAAAGCAATGGCACTGCCAGAATAGCAGCAGTGGGTGGATAAATGATATCACCCTGAGAGAGGACAGAAGGTTTGTCCCCCAAGAGGCCAAGTTTACTTCATCCGGGACAGGTTGCTGGACTGCTGTGAGAAGTTGCAGACCCCTTTGAGCACTGTTATCCACTGCCATGATGGCAGCTGTCTGAGCAGTCACGCCACAAGCTGAGTTTGCAGGACTTCATTCTGAGCTTCCACTACTGCTCTCAGATGTTGGTTAGTTCCCATTTATGCTACAATGGAAGCTGAGGCATCTGTCAACAGACCGTGCCTCATGGTTCAGTGCATAAGGAGTTGGCCATCAATTTCACAATCAAAGAGATGGGCTCCAAACTCTGAACAAAGATATAAGTTTGGAGCCAGATTCCTGCATGCACCTCAACAGCGACTCCAGGCTTTCTGGCGGGCCTGTCAATGCACCCAACATCTGTGTGTGTAGCCAATAGCCTTTTTCTGTGCGCTACACCATTAAAATTCTTATGAGTCCTCTGCAGCAGAATCCATGTGGGGCCTCACCCTCTAGTGAGCTGGCACCTGTGCTATCCTTGCCTCCTGCCTGTATGCAACTCACTCATGTCCGATGTTTCAGAATGTACAGATCCCACCTTTAAGCTCACCTGTGTGCAATGTCAGCTGAGGATTGTCAGCTAAGATTGCGATAGCTTGTGATGAAGTTTCTTCATCATCAGCCTTTCCTTCCTCTTCTACATCTTGCTCTTGCCCACAGCCTGGCTAGGTAGCAGTTCTTTGGTATCAGAAAGGAGAAAAGCACAAGGATAGGGTTGTAGTTAGGGGTGTGGGGGAGGCCATAAAGTGCATGCTTAGACAATCTGCAGCTTGTTTTTTTGAAGATATATCAGGAGGCGATGGTGTAGTGGTATTGTCACCGGACTAGTAATCCAGAGGCTCAGGGTAATGCTCTGTGGACACAGAATCCTGCCATGACAGATGGTGAAATTTGAATTCAATAAAAATCTGGATGACCAATGATGATTGTTGTAAAAACACATCTGGTTCACTAATGTCCCACAGCAATGTAGTTGAATCACTTGTATTAACCCAGCTGGATCAAGCTCAGTTGTATTAACCCACTACAAAGCCTCAAAAAAGGAATGAAACCGGATGGACCACCTGGCATCGACCTAGGCACTGGAAATGAAAACAGCAAACTCAGCCGTGTCGACCCTTCAAAGTCCTCCTTACTAACATCTGGGGGCTAGTGCCAAAATTGGGACAGCTGTCTCACAGACTAGTCAAGCAACAGCCTGACACAGTCATCCTCACGGAATCATATCTTACAAATAATGTACCATCATCATCATCCCTGGGTATGTCCTGCAGCACCAGCAGAGATGGTGGCACAGTGGTATACAGTCAGGAGGGAGTTGTCCTGGGAGTCTCAACATCGACTCCAGACCCCATGAAGGCTCATGTCTTCAGGTCAAACATGGGCAAGGTAATCCTGCTGATTATCACGTATCACCCTCCCTCAGCTGATGAATCAGTACTCCTCCATGTTGAACACCACTTGGAGGAAGCACTGAAGTGGCAAGGGTGCAGAATGTACTCTGAGTGGGAGACTTCAATGTCTATCACAAGTGGATGATCCATCTTAGCCTCCTCCGGAGATCCCCAGCATTACAGATGCCAGTCTTCAGTCAATTCAATTCATTCCATGTGATATCAAGAAACAGCTGAAGGCACTGGATACTGCAAAGGCTCTGGGTCTGACAATATCCCAGCAATAGTACAGAAGACATGTGCTCCAGAACTTGCTGTGCCCCTAGCCAAGCTGTTCAACACAGCTACAACACTGGCATCTACCCGGCTATGTGGAAAATTGGCCAGAAATGTCCTGGACACAAAAAGCACGACAAATCCAACCTGGCCAATTACTGCCACATCAGTCCTCTCTCAATCATCAATAATCGAAGGAGTCATAAACAGTGCTTTCAAGCAGCACTTGCTTAGCAATAACCTGCTCACTGATGCCCAATTTGGGTTCCACCAGGGCCACTCAGCTCCTGGCCTCATTACAGCCTTGATTCAAACATGGGCAAAAGAGCTGAGCTCTCAAGGTGAGGTGAGAGTGACTGCCCTTTACATCAAGGCCGTTTTTGACTGAGTGTGACATCAAGGAGTCCTAGCAAAACTGGAGTCAATGGGAATCAAGGGGAAAACTCTCCACTGGTTGGAGTCATACCTAGCACAAAGGAAGATGGTTGTGGTTGATGGAGGTCAATCATCTCAGCTCCAGGACATGACTGCAGGAGCTCCTCAGGTAGTGTCCTGGGCCCAACCATCTTCAGCTGCTTCATCAATGACCTACCTTCCATCATAAGGTCAGAAGTGGTAATGTTCGCTGATGATTGCACAATGTTCAGCACCATTTGCGACTCCTCAGATGCTGAAGCAATCCATGTCCAAATGCAGCAAGACCTGGACAATATCCAGGCTTGGGCAGACAAGTGGCAAGGAACATTCATGCCACACAAGTGCCAGGCAATGACTATCTCCAACAAGAGAGAGTCAAATCTTCGTCCCTTGAAGTTCAATGGCATTACCATTACTGAATCCCCCACCATCAACAGCCTGGGGGTTACCATTGACCAGAAACTGAACTGGACTAGCCATAAAAATACTGTGTCTACAAGAGCAGGTCAGAGGCTATGAATCCTGCTATGAGTAACTCATCTCCTGACTCCCCAAAGCCTGTCTGCCATCTACAAGGCACAAGTCAGGACTGTGATGGAATACTCCCCACTTGTCTGGATGAGTGCAGCCTCCATAACACTTAAGAAGCTTGACACCATCCAGGACAAAGCAGCCCGTTTGATTGGCACCAAATGCACAAACATTCACTCCTTCCACCACCGATGCACAGTAGCAGCAGTGTGCACAATCTACAAGATGCACTGCAGGAAAAAAGCTCCTTAGACAGCACCTTCCAAACCCATGACCACTACCATCTAGAAGGACAAGGGCAACAAATAGATGGGAACACTAGGAGCTGGAAGTTCCCCTCCAAGTCACTCAGCATCCTGACTTGGAAATATATCGTCATTCCTTCACTGTCACTGGGTCAAAATCCTGGAATTCCCTTCCTAACAGCACTGTGGGTGTACCTACACCACATAGACTGCAGCAATTCAAGAAGGTAGCTCACCACCACCTTCCCAAGGGCAACTAGGGTGGGCATTAAACGCTGGCCCAGCCAGTGAAGCCCACATCCCGTGAATGAATCAAAAAAAAGAAATTGTGTGATGAGGGTCTAGTGGGATGTGAGGGTGATAATGTATTAGCGTACCGGCACTTTCAATGCTTTCAGGCCTGCTGCTGACCATCGATAACAATGGCTCCAGTGATAGTAAACAATGTCTCCTCCATTGGGCTGAGGACATGCAGCTGTACCTGTCCGTTGCTGGTGGTCCTCAAAACAGTACCGCAACCACCCCCCCAAGACCCCACTTATCTTGTCTCCAAGCTAATATCCAGCCCATGATATCAGATGGGTTGCGGGGCTTGTAAAAGAGATTTTGATCATGATGAGAACTGACTACAACAATCGGTGGTCACAAAAGGATTCCACTTTATGGCCTGAATTTTCAGCTTCGCGCACGGACGTGATCAGCGGGCCCAGGATCGGCCGGGAAACGGACCACTGACCGTGATCGGCCCTCGACCGCGATTTCACGCTGGCTGGCCAATTAACGGCCAGCCATTGTGAAATGCACACTGAAGAGCTCAGCGCTGCTGGGGTGGAGTGGGTGGGGAAGTGGACAGGCAATGACATTAACGCAGGTGTGGGAGAGGGCTGACAGAAAACTCCCTGAAGGCAGAGAGTTGCCTCAGGGAGCTGAAGACCTGAAAAAACAAACATAAAGATTTCAAAAGCTGACAAAAAGGGTCCATGCATCATAATCAATCACCTGAAAATCTAGCCCATGAAAATGCTGTCCATAGAAATTTATTTATGTTTTATTCCATCCCAGAAGTTTCATCTCACCCATGGATGAGGTTTGCTGAAAAATGCAAAGGCCGCCTTCCAACTGTATGATTGGACAGGCAATGAAAAATCGGAGTTAATTGCACCGTTTATATCTTTGCTTGGTAGATTATTCCAAAAATGAAATGTTCGTTTGAGTAGACACTGTCTCAAAATTTGTTTTTCTCCCTAATTCTTTATTTATGTCCTTGGTACTACTTTCTTTGAAGTAGTAACATTTCACCATATCTGAGCATTTAGAATTTAATGTGTTAGGGACACGAGAGAGACAGGCAAACTACTTATTTCCTCTCACCACCTGTCTGTAAGCAGAAGGTGTTTTAAATTATTTTTACAGTGTGCAGTAGCATGTTTTCCCAAACCCTCAGTTTGTAGATCCAATTTACGAATAATCCGCAAATTCACGTTATGGTAACTCAGGTTAGTTTATTTCACCTTCAAAACTCATGGGAGGAATGTTCACCACTTCTCACTCCACTTCCCTCTATCTCTCTCTCACACACACACACACACACACACACACACACACACACACACACAGTAAAATGCGCAATAGAAAAAGGAGTTTTACAACTATGGATAGTAACAGCACAAGAACAGCGATGAATATTAGTTCTTGTGATTTCGAGAATCCAGGGTCAGAATCCAATGAGGAGTTCTTTAACGTAGGAATTCGAGTTCAGTTGGCTGAAGACCAAAGTTGTTGAATTCTCTATACATTTGGTTCTGATACCACAAAATAAGAAGGTACACAGAGTTGGATAGGCTCAGTTCTGTAGGTGATGGTAGAAAATCTTCCAGCAGAGACAGACTTGAGGAGCAGGTTGTTGTGCCGCCTTGGGGGCTGCTGCTTGGTGGCTCACCTGTTGAATGTTAAACAGTAGACTGTTTGTGAGGCTGAAGATGTAATGTTATAACCATCCAAAAGATCAGACACTTGGTCATGTAACATGTCGCAGTACTGGTTCGTTGCAGCTTAACAATCAGTTTCTGTGCTTCTGGCCAGAGTTCCATTGCCTGTCCTTAGGTAAGAAACAGGCGGTTATTAGCATCTCCTCCAGTATAATGAGTTTCGATCTCTCTCCTTTGTGATAGTTCTGATTAGGGGAGCCAGTTCATCTACACTCCCTCTGCTTCCGTTAATTACAAGGGGTCTGTACAATGAGCTGTGAGATTCCACAGGCTGAGTGAAGAATTCTTTTGTTCTTGTAACTCCTGATGGTGGCTCCCAGAACACAGGCTAAATCTGTGTTCATGTGACTTGTGGCAGGCATCCTTTTTGGTTCAGCAGAAAATCCATTTTAAGAAATAGCAATAAGAATAAAGTTTTGAGCATACAGTGTTGGATATCTTATCAAGTCATAGGAGCCCAACAAATGTAACTTAATAAGGAGTACTCTTAAATTTAAGCTTTTCTAATGATTATTTTAATTATCTTCCATAATTTGGCACTACATTACAATTTTCTATGCAGCACAATTAAATTAAATTTAGGAAGCATATGTGAAGGTAAAATATAGCTTTTTAATTGCGGTAGTGAACATCTCATCAAATTACACTGAAATTTTACAGCATAGAAATTCCCACTGGTAGCAAGTTCCACATTCTCACCCTTCAGCCTTCTCTTTTCAAGAGTGAAGTGACCCAGCCAGTTCATCTTTACAGATGGGTATACCCTCCTGGATCTGGTATCATTCCTGTAAATCTTTTTTGAGCCCTCTCCAGTGCGTTTATATCCTTTTTTATAATTATGGCGACCAGAACTATAACAGTACACGTAATGTAGTCTAACCAATCTTCAAATTGAATGGACCTTAGCTAATTATAAATTCTATCTCTCTAGAAATAAACCCTCGTACCTTGTTTGCTTTTTGTGACCTTATCAACTTGTTTTCTTATTTTTAGCGATGTGAGTATTTGCATTCCCAGATCCCTTTGTTCCTCTACACCATTTAGATTCTTATTTTCTAAGGAATATGTGAACCCATTTCTTTTTAAACAAAATGCAATACCTCACTTATTTATGTTATTTGTTATGCACCCGTTCTGCAAGTTTATACAGATGGCATAACTGATTAAAATCATATTTTCTTGCTTTATTTTAAAGTATTTAATTGAGTGCCTGAGTTAGTCTCTTTCAGCTCAGTGGGTGACCTCAGTTGAGATTAGCATCTTTGAAACAACTAGTGGAAAGAATCAATCACGACTCTCCGTCTTAATCACTAATTAATGGCTCCTCTTAGAAAGTGTGCACTGGTCAATATCAGATGTGGGCAGCCATAAGCTGGTCTGCAACACCCATTGTGGTAAATAATCTGCCAGCACTTACTGCCCAGGTTGACATTTGAAGAATTGCTGATTTAACGATATATCAGAGAACTGCCCTAGCCCATGGAACTGTATCCAATCAAGGATCCAATGCCTTCAGGAGAACATGGGGGAAAGTTTTGAGGGCGGAGAAAGAGACCTTGCCTTTTTTTAACTTTGCTTTTGTGTAAACCTTGAACTTTTAAGATATCTGAATATAATTTTACAACAAATTACCTGGGGAAGATCTAGCTTTATTACCAAGCTGAGTACCATGTGCACCAGAAACACTTCTTTCAGAGGAAATTAACTAAAATGAGTGTTTATGACAGCTTCCAGCTGTTATTGGGTTTGTCACATTATCCTGAAAGTAAAACCATTATGGGTTCCTTTACTTACAAGTATGATGCAATGTATACGTCACTGTCTTGGACACTAACAAATGCAACAATACAAATCGCATTAAAAAAATCACACATTGCATTCCATCAAATTCTCCCTTCCAGTTTATTTCTCATTTTAAAGTCATGGGGCTAGAAATTCATCTGCCTCTATTTCTGGATGTAGGGGCTGGCATCACTGATTGTCCCTCACATGATCCAGGTAGCCTGTTACTTATAAAGACTCGCTACCTATTAAAGGGAGATATTTCACCTGCAAAGATGCCTGACAGAAAAGTATTTGGTACCATTTCAATGATGTTTCATCAGAAACGGGAGAGGGCTCCATGGTCCAGCGATTGCTCTCTAAAGACTCTAGTCACCACCGTGGAATCCAAAGAGGAAGCAATATTTCCCAAGATTAGCTCAGCCAAAGGACAGAATGCGAGCATGCTGTCCAGGAGGTTATTGTCCAGAGTGGGACCCTACAGAGTGGGCTACTTTCAGCCCAACGCCATAATCAAGGAAATGAGGTCCAATTTTATGTCTTACCCACATTAATTAGAATGGTGCAGGCATTTCATGAATGGCAGCCCCTCTACCCAGAAATAGAGGCAGATGAATTTCTAGCCTTATGACTTTAAAATAAGAAATAAACTGGAAGGGAGAATATGATGGAATGCAATGCGTGATTTTTATGTGATTTGTATTGTTGGGTTTGTCAGTATTCAAGACAGTGATATATGAAATACACTTGCATGAGAACACCACCACTTGCAAGTTCCCCTCCAAGCCACACACCATCCTGACTTGGAACTATATCACCGCTCCTTCAATGTAGCTGGGTCAAAATCCTGGAACTCCCTCCCGAACAGCACCGTGGGTGTATCTATTTGGACTGCAGCGGTTCAAGTAGGCAGCTCACCACCACCACCTTCTCAATGGAAATTAGGGATGGGCAATAAAAATGCTGGCCTAGCCAGCGACGCCCATATCCCATGAAATAATTTTTTAAATTGCCACAAAAAATACAATGACCTTACACATTCTCATATGCAAATCATGCCCCATACACCAGCAACCTCTCACTAAGCTCTATGCAACCAGACACAGCTGCATTTCCTAGCACTCATGCCTCATGTCTAACATTCACATACTGCAGCTCAGTCACACACATCATGCTCACATCACCCTGCCTCTGCACACCTCCAACTATTCAGCAGTGGCAGGCACATCATCCAAGCAAAGTGACACACAATCGCTGACATTCTACTCCTTTCTGCCTATAATAGGAGGCAGAGGCAGATGATCAGAAAGGGAGCTCCATGACTCCATCCTCTGATTCCCCTGGAACGCATCATGGGCCCAGAGGCGACATAGCCATGGCATCTGGTGCAGCAGAGTTTGCCCAGGATGATGATAAATGACAACTTTATACACCTTAACAAGACCTTCACCCTCATTTTGAGATGTGGCATCAAGTGGAAGCTAAAGATGTTGTGACCATCAAACACCTGTTTTCCTCCCCATCTCTCATTTCCCTTGCCCCCATCCTCTCTTCTGCTTGTATGATTTCAGGTACAGAAGAACTGCTGGCTGGACAACTTTAAAAAGGCAGGAAGAAGAGGACGACCTACCCCATGAAAGTGAAGAAAAGGCAGAGTGGATCTTACAGTCCCGGCCACCAGATCAGATACTGACAAACTGTAGAAACTGGTGTAGGGTCAGGAGCAATACATAGTGAGTTTCCAGACATGGACTGGCTGCATCCAGGCCTGAAGGAACACATAGCTAACATGCCAGCTCCCCAGAAGGCGATGTTGCAGATGAGCTCAGCGGCAGAGGATACAGATGAAGGCATCAGTGGGGTATCCCACAGGAGAATGTTGAAGACGATGTACACTGAGATGCTTGGGACATTGCCAGGCCTGCTAGATAGCCTGCTATCACTGTGAAGGAGTCTGGTTCTAACTTGGCAGAGGCCACTGCACAGAGCTTGAAGCCCATTCTTTCCATCATTGATGTGGTGATCAAGTCCAAGAGAGCACTGGCAGACCAAGCCATGACAGAGCATCTGATAGTCACTGCAATAGAGGTGGATTCTCTCCAATGTCTCAGTGTTGTTAGACAGAGGTCATGAGATCCATGGTCACTGCCATGCAGGCTCACATTGCTGCCATCTTAGGTGCAGATCTCAGTCCTCAATGGAGCATGAGGCTTTCAGAGCATGAGCCTGCTGTCCTCTCTCAGGATGACAATATTTATGCTCCCACCACGGCCACTCTGCCAGTGCCCTCACTGTTGCCTATCAGTCAGTCAGCATAGACTGCAGTCACCCATGCCAAAGTGATACAATCCACCCCCACAGAAAATTAGCAGCCTTCCACCAGCCTTGCTGCAGCCTCTGGGGTGGCAATGTCCACTAGTCCTGAATCACCAGCAACATTCTCTTATGCTTATGTCCTTGATACGAATATAAATGAAAAAACGAGGTCCAGTGCAAATCCCTAGGGCAAACCACTACACACATATCACTGAATTAAAAAGCTGCTTTTCACCTTTCTGTCCCTTAGCTGTCTCTACATCCATGAAGCCGCATTTCCAATAAGTGCATGTCATGTTACTTTCATAACAAGCCTCTTATGTGGTGCTTTCTCAAACTCCTTCTAAAAATCCATATATACAACACTCATCACATGTCCTTTATCTAATTTCCTCAACAGATTTAATTAAATTGGTCAAGCATTACTTTGCAAATTCTGTTGACTATCTTTAAGTTGCCCATGCCTAAGTTACTGTCATCCAATACACTAGTCACTAACCATATGTGGCTAATTGAGAATCCAACTGTGGCTAATTGCATTTTTGACTTGAAAGTAAAAAATAAAGAGTTACAGTTGTGGGCGTGCGATCTCAATACTCATTTGCATAGCATATGCAGGTATACTTTAACCATGGGCAGAATTTTCTGGATGACATACAGGTGGCAACCCCGTATGTCAGCGCTTAAAATGTCGCGTGCTGACGTCAGGCGAACGTGCCGATGTCAGCACGTGCAATCGCGATATTTAGCTGGGCAGACACGCGATGAAGTGCGACACCCGCCCGCCGTTAATTAAAGGCCTTGTTAAGGCCCTTAACTCAGCAGTCGACGCTGATTTTGAGGTGCCCGTGCGATCTTCGCCTTGGCGCACAGGCATAATGGGCAGGCGAGTAAGTTATTTTTTAACAAACCTCATCCACAGGCGGGATATGTGGGCTTAGAGGGGTTGTTAATGTTTTATCTGAAGTACTTATTGCAGAAAGTGTTTTAAACTTGCCTGTGTGATTGTTACCAGTTCAGATCGATTTCCGACAGATTTCTCTGTACTTTGAAACTTCAACTCAGCAATCTGTAGACAGTAATCTTTATTGGGCCTGCAGCTTTCCAGAGGCTTCCATTTAGCCTGGGGGTATGGGTTGTGACATCTCCACCAGAGGCAGCTCCTCTGTGGAGGGAGGGATAGAACAAGGAGGAGGCCAGGAGTGGACAATCAGCCTCCAAGGGAGCCACCTTTGGGAGGCCAGGCACAGGCACAAGGGGCGCAGGGCCAAGAGGTTGTCCAAGGTGGAAGGAGCCGCAGATGACGCCACTATCCTGCTGCCAGGGTATTCAGGCGGTGAAGCAGCTACCTCAATATGACTGAGGTGCAGTGCTGAAGGAGGCTCCGACTGTCAAAGGGGACAGTGAGCTATATCTATCAGATGATTGGCCCTGAGATCTCCCCCAACTGTGTTGGTGGACACCCCATGCCAGCGGTTCTGAAGGTCACAGCTGCCCTCAACTTCTATGCCTCTGGCTCCTACCAGGGCTTGGTGGGTGATCTTTGCGGTGTCTCCCAATCAGCTGTCCACACTTGTGTCAAGCAGATTACAGACGCTCTGTTCAGATGTGCATTGACCTTCATCCACTTCCACTGCAACCAGGCAAGTCAGGCACAGTGAGCCAGAGGCTTTGCGGCCATTGCTGGCTTCCCCCGCGTCCAGGGTGCAATAGACTGTACACACGTGGCCATCAAGGCGCCAGCAGGTGAGCCCGGTGCCTTTGTCAACAGGAAGGGCTTCCACTCCATGAACTGCAGATAGTGTGTGATCACAGGATGTAGATTCTGCAAGTTTGTGCAAAGTACCCAGCTCACATGACACATACATCCTCAGACACTCCCAGGTGCCGGGGCTCTTCAGTGCTCCCACTCGGCTGGATGGATGACTAGTGGGTGACAAGGGCTATCCCCTCAGAAGGTGGTTCATGACACATCTCCGCCATCCAAGAACAGAAGCTGAGCAGCGCTACGATAGGAGCCACGGCACCACAAGGGCTGTGGTGGAGAGAGCCATTGGTCTTCTCAAGATGCGCTTTCTTTGCCTGGACCGCTCAGTACCCCCCAGATCGCATCCCTCTGATAGTGGTAGCATGCTGCACTCTGCACAATCTTGCGCTGGAAAGGAGGGATGCAGTTGACGATGAAGACCTTGACACAGTGGATGAGGCTGCACATGATGAATCCAGCAGTGGTTCAGAGGTTGAGGAAGCACAGGGCACGCTGACCCGCTACTACACCAAGAAGCCAGAGACATCCAGAACACTTTAATCCAACGAACCTTCAGCTGGCTCCACACACATGGATCCGTAGGACCAGCATTGCCTGGCGCTTCCACATGTGGCACTTAGGTGCTCCATCTTCCACCTCATCAGCTGCAACTAAGGGTTTGGTACATAAACATCAATGTCCACTCAAACACTCATGATATGTCTGTGAAACATACAAAGGCAGCACAAAGGAAACAACCTCAGCCATGGTCAGAAATGTGGACTTTATTACCACCAAAAAAAACTACAAACGTCGCTCTGGGGTTGATAATGAAATATTCCCTAATCTAGGGCCAACACAAAATCACCAGTGACAAACCCGTGGAAGGCCTAACGTGCCTTATGCTTATGTTTGTGGGTGCTACGTTTTGGTGCCACCCCATCACTCGGAGTGGCTTGTGAGACAGCCTGCTGATTCTGCTGTCCTGTTGGCCTCGATGACCTTGGCAGACATCCTCTGGCCCGTGGAGCTTGTGCTGGCCCCGCCTGGGAGGGAATGGCCAGTTCCAGGACTGGCACCTCCCCAGTTGTCGCGGCCTCAGTGGATGCAAGTTACTGGCTGAGGGGCGGAGGAGCTGCTGCCTTCATCCAGAGCGCCCTGAGAGGAGCTCACAGCGACAACAGGCAACTGCTGCGCCAACGTGAGGTCCCATTGGACCTCCCTGCTCACCACAGATGGATGGGCACCGAGCTGGGACACTTGGTGCCCAGAACATCTCCCACATTGCCAATGACCACCAGTGGCCATTAGCGCTGTGAGGGCTTGCAGGTCCGAGAGTAACCCCATCAGATGATTCTCAATCTGTTGGAAGCCCCTCTCCATGAGAGTCGCCAATCTCTCAATGGAGGAAGCCTGACGCTCTGTTCTGAGGTTCCTGCCATCGCTGACACTCTGCCTGGATTCCTCCACCAGAGAGACCAAGTGAAGCACACCCTCATGCAACCCTGCCAGATGCTCCCGCGCACCCTGCCGCTTGTCCTGCAGCTGCTGCATGGCTGACATCTCCAGAGGCACATCATCACTGCCCAACTCAGCATGTGCCTGGTCCTCTGCAGTCATCTGGCTGCTCGCGCCATCGGCACTCTGTCCTTGCCATCTCCTCCAGCGATTGTGAAGTGCCTTCTCCACTGTGTCCCGGGACACTAGCCGACGTTATATTCCTCGCTGATGTGGTAGTCGCTGCGCTGGTGCCTGGCTCGCTGAAATAATGTGATGCAAGTTGCAAGTGATGCCCCTCAGGTGTGGAGAGGGAGCTCTGGACTTGTTGCTGGCGGCCATGCAGTGATGATGCTGAAATTAACGACAGGGACAGTGCATCAGTTAGCGTTCAGTCAGTACCACCATTCATCTCTTTCCCCCCCAGGCTCATAATGTGCTCAACCTTCAAGAACCTAAGGAGATGAACATTGGTGGGGTGGAGGCCCAAACATTACACGCACATACAGACAGGTTGGTCAGATGGCCTAAGGAATGCCACATGGAATGTTATGTGGATAAGTGTGCGGTTAAGCACTTGGGCAAGACAAACAAGGTACGGGAATACATGAGTAATGGTAGGACCGTAGAAAGTCACGACGATTACAGGGACCTTGCTGGGCAGACCCATTAAGGTAGCAGAACAGGAACATAAGGCGTTTAACAAGGTCAAAGCCAGACTTGCCTTTATAGCTGAGGAATAGAATGTAGGAAAAGGGAGGGCATGTTGCAAGTGCAGAAAATGCTGTCGAGGCCACATCTACACTTCTGCATTCAGTTGTGACCTGTGCTTCATGGGAGGGATGGCACTGGAGTGGGGAGAATGCAGAGGTTCCTGACCTGGATGCATGCTGGCCTGGAGAGTTGGAATTATGAGGAAACATTGCATAACTTGCGACATTTGCCGTGGAGCACTGAAGATTAACAGGTCACATTATTGACCTTCATACCGTTATGAGCGGCATGGAACGGGTGGACAGAAGGCAACATTTTCCCTTGGCGGAGGGATGACTAACGTGGTGGCATTTATTTAAGTTGAGTACCATGAGGTTGACAGGTGAGGTGCTGAGGACATTTTGGACAGAGTAATGTGGGACGCACTGGCTGAAAGAGTGGTGGAGGTACAAACCCTCCTAAGATGCAATAAGTATTTGGATGTGCAGCAGCAATGCCATGGCATGTTAGGCCATGGGAATAGTGGTCACAAATGGGATAAGGCGACTTTGGAAGGTGCTAGAGATGCGCATCCTCAAGGGGCCGAGGGACCTTTGCGTATGACCCACACTTCTGACTGTTTCAGTCTGTGAATGAGCAGTGTTGCTGCATTAATGATTGCAGCAATCATCAGTGCTTTGGATGGTGGGGAGACAGAGTGGATGGGACTATAGGCCTCAAATACCTGACGCTGCACCCTAGCCTCGCCGACACCTGCCGACCTAGCCGCTTGCCTCCTCCCCAGCTCCATGTGCTCCTCAAATGTGGTTACATGCTGCAGCATGGCGTGCCCACCACCAGTCCACAAACATTCCCAGCTATTGTGCTCTGTTTTTGCCTGCAGAAGAGAAGAGCATTTATTTGGGCTGATCGCTCATGTACTCTGCACGTGTATGCCACACCCCAATCATAGAGACCCATCTGAGGCCTCCAGCTGCTCCTGTCCACACTACTGGTAATCAGTCACCAGAAGATAGTACGGCTGCTCCCAAACCCCACCCCCAGTGGCCACCTTGGACATATTCGGCGTCTAACATTTTGAATGACACATGGATCCTGGCGCCCAGGGCAAGGAGGCTCTTGTCCACGACACCTTGAGGTTCCCCTTGCACCATCTCATCACCCTCAATAAGACATGTGTTGGAGTTCTGAGTTTGTATCTAGCTGCCTCCCCTGCAGGTTGCCCCCAGACTACTCAAGTGCGACAAACACCAACATATGCTGCAGGGAGAACCCATCTTCTCCTCAACCACTAAGGCTGATGTAAGCATGGTCACTATCTGTTTGTCCACCCAGCGTGCGTCAAATGCCCAATGCAGTAACGACACTAAGACGTGGGATGGGGGTGGGGCTCAAAGGCTGAGGCTACCTGCTGGGTTAAATGGCCAAGGCCGACATGGTCCTCACCCTTCCAGAGCGCAGCAAATCACTGAAGCGCTTGCGACACTGGGTTCCTGTGCACCGCACAGCATCTTGAGAGTTTACTACCTCCGCCACCTCCTGCCACGCCTGCCTGGTCACGTGGGAGGCCCTCCTCCTCCCATCCTTGTAAAACAACATCTCCCGATGATGTGCCACCTCTTCGAGGAGGGCATCAAGGCAGGCATCAGAGAACAGAGGGGCACATTGGCCCTCTGCTGGCCTACCCTGCAGCCTGCCCCCCTCCTCCTCTGCCCTGCCCTCTTCTGCAGCCCAATCGCAGGCCATGGTGAACAGCCTAAAGGAGGCTGCCTGGCCTTTCTTTATACAGACTGCCAGTTCCCCATTGGAACCGGTGGTCTGTACACGCCCACTGCAGATTTGAATTTCTCGCTGAACACAGGAGTCTGAAACGCGCTGGGCAGGCCTTAATTGGCAGGCCTGCGCAAAATGGCGGCACGGCCCATTTCACCAGGGGAGATCAGCTACGCACCCACCATCGATTGGGTCGGCTCCGCCCGCCCGACAAACATAAAAGTCTGCCCTATGCATTTGTTGGCAAAATAGTAATAGAAAACAGTGCGAGTGTTTTTGACTGTCGTGTGTGCTTTACTTCCTTGCTTATGAATCATCTGTTAAAATGATGCATCCCATAGGTGAAAGCAAAAACATTGTACAGAAAGTGGAGCTATCATCATAATCAACTCAATCAATCAGAGTAACAGCTTTGGGCCACCAAACAGATGCAAGCCCAGCCAATAATGACAACTCCAATAGGTCACTTCAGGGAAAAGGGCAACCAGCCTCTAACCTGGTTCTGAACGGAAAATAATGGCGGGTTTGCGGCATCTCATTGTACTAGTCAACATTTTCAGCGATCATTCTAATGCAGTCCAAGTACCTGCTGCTCAATGATGCTGGAAAAAAAACCTATAAGCTGCACTAAGATAGATTCATGCCAGAATTACAAATTTTGGTTTGTAAGTACCTGCATAATGCCTTTGGCATTTTCTATTAAAACTAGTGCAAGTGGCTAAAAGCATATCGCCGCAGCTGTATCCATGGCCAGTCAGTGATTTCCATTGGACAACACTGTTCTAAATGTTCACTAATTCCATTCCATATTAAAAATTCTGGAATCATAAGCCTGACTATTTATGGGGAGATGGGGAATGTGCAACAGGGGCTAGAAATGGCAAGGAACCCAGCAAGGCCCATTACAGGGAGGTTCTGCAGAATTTTACAGCCAAACTTCGAGCAGTTTTTCGTCCATTTCCCTCCTGGGACCCTGCCTTGCCAGCTTTGTGTGTAGGAAACCCATGGGCAGGAGACTGCAACCAAGTACCCTTAAAGATCATTCCCGACAAATGGGGGGTTTAGCCACTATCAGCAGGTGGGGGGGGGGGGGGGGGGGGAAGCGAGGCTATGATCAGCTGGGGGAGGATGTGGCATCCTTAAGGGGACACGGGGTGAACTCTTGTTCCTCTTGACCTACAAAGGGTGCTGTAAAAGTCACTTGCTTTGGGTAGTAAGCAGCTCCCACCTCTCATTTACTGCCAGGTTTCCTGAGCCCTTGGAAACCCACGTAGCAACTGTAAAATTTAAAATAGGCTCACAAATGTACTGTGGGAGCACAATTTAATTATGTTAATGAATTATAATGTCTCTCCACGACAGGTGGTTCAGGAGTTTAGTGACTCCATTCGGGTTTAATAACTCCATTGTGTTTTCCACAATATCTTCTGAGATGCATACCATTTGGTTCTATTGATTTTCTACTTTTAGACCCATATTGAAACTATTTAATTTGTATTTAGAAATTATTTCTGTGACATTTTGTACTTCAGGAAGCCCCCTGTGGTCTTATAGCTGTGCTGAAAATAATCGTTGAAACTTGCTCAAAACGTTTCCAAAAATCTAGTTTGTTTAAAAAGAATTGGATTCGAGGCATGACATTTGCAATTTGCATTTTGGCATGGCTTTGCCAAATATGCCCTCTAACAACTTTTGGGTAAATGGAGAATTGGGCAGAAGATGTAATTACATTTTCTAAGAAAGTCCTTCCGCAAAGCCACAGAGATTGTTTTAGGTGTCTTGCTACTCACGGGTATTTCAATTCTGGATACTCACAGGTACTGCATTGAGGGCAATTTATCAAAAGCATCGTTCTCTATTACTTCTAATGGATTTGACTTCAAATTCCTGTTAAATAGAAGGAAAAATGAAAGAAATCATGACAGAAAATGTTCAAGGAAAATATTTAGGTTCTTCGTCAGTAACTGACACAGTAAATTTTTAAAAATACAAATTCTGAATATTGCACTCAGGACTGTGACTATTATGATACAAAGTATTTTAAAATGTTTAAAATCAGAAAAAAAGACATTGGAAATGCTCAGCAGGTCTGGGAGCATGTGCGGAAAGAGAAACTGAACAATTGGCTGGGATTTTCTGGCCCCGCCCACTGCCAGTATTTTCTGGTCCCCCGGAAAGTCAATGGACTTTTGGCTGGTCCACCGGATCCCCGGGAAAATCCCGGTTAACATTTTGGGTCAATGGCCTGTTATCCACCTGAAACATTAATTCAGTTTCTCTCCACAGATGCTGCCAGACCTGCTGCGTAGTTCCAGCATTTTCTGTCTTACAGATTTCCAGTATCCACGGTATTTTGCTCTTTTATTTTAAAAAGAATGTCTTATTGTTGGAGAAAGGATTTAAGTTGCTGATATCACACTTACAATTGTCTAAAGAAACGTAATCCATGCCAGGATTTGAATGTTCCATCGAGCAGCGTTGATACCTTATTTTCAGAAAGATCGCTGTGCAATAAACCGCAAAAAAAGGGGACTTCAATTTCTTGAGCATTATTAAATTTTTATTGCTATAGATTGCTTATTTTTGTGATGTTTATAATAAAGTGAAAATACAACACTATTAAATGCACTCTCAGAGGAGAAGTATGCTGTGCTTTCACTCTGCGGTTGCAAATTATGCAATGAACACTTCTGTGGTAGGTGGCAGGTTCCATTAATCTACAAATCGCACTCCCATGTACAGTACAAAGGATCCCGGTTAACTTTTCAGCCTGAAACAGGTTAGAGAATGTGCTTTGCACGCTACAATTTGTTTCACTGATGACAGAACAGAAGAGGCCCTGAAAAGATAAGTTTTAAATTATCGTTGAGAGACTAAGGGGAACAGGGGTGCTTCCTCCTTCCTCACCTTGCTGCTGGCTGGGCTGCCCCCTGATATTGTGCTAGCTGGAGTTTGACGAGACTGGAAAGCCTTTTAGCACCTTCAGCACACCAATTGTAGATGAATGAGGCCTGGGCCTCAAAATGACTTAGGCCTCTTTGTGGCGGGAGTGTGCACGTTGTCGGCGCTTTCCACTGGTTGGCTGACAGAGTCTTGTCATTGCGTGAGAAGCTCCTGGGTACCGGTGTCTCCAATAGAGCTGGAGGTGATGCAGTGACAGCTGCTCTCATCAGGCTGATTGTGCCTCCATTAAACCCCTATCTCTCCTGCTACATTCCCCTCAGTAGCACTCTCACTGCAGATACAGTGAAGGCTGGCAGCTACCCTTACAATGGAGGTACGCTTCCTGTTTTAACAAGCTGTCCACCATTCCTAATTAGGTGGCATTTCCAGAGGCGAGTTTTTAATTGGCCAACTTCAGGAACATTTAACAGGAAGCAACACTGGTGCTGCAAATGGGGTTGGGTCCTGATAACAGCTCAATTGGCTAAAAATGTTTTAAGTCTGGAAAGGTCAGCCCAATGATTCCTAATGAATACTAAATGACCTCCTGTCTGAGCCAAAGACAAGTAAACGTTACTATTTCAGGAACAAAGTAGCACAGATTAAGTCTAGAACTGTGTTGACTATTATACTACTAGAATCATAAAGACTATACAACAATTTTGTATAGAATTATGAAGGATATATAGCATAGAAACAGACATTTGGTCAAATGGGCCCATGCCAGTGTTTAAGCTCCAGTTGAGCGTCCTTCCATCTTTCCTCATTCATCACTGTAAGCCTCAATTCCCTTCTCCCTCATATGTTTGTCTAGCTTCCCCTAAAATGCATCTATGCTACTCGCCTCAATACTCTCTATGGTAGCAAATTCCACATTCTTTGGATACAGAAGCTTCTTCAGAATTCCCCAATGGATTTAAAGTCATAGAGTCATTTGCAGCACAGAAGGAAGCTATTCAGTCAATGGAGTCCATGCAGCTCTTCTTGAAGCAATCCAGTCAGTCCCACTCCCCGCTTGATCCCTGTAGGCAGGTTAATTTCTTTCAAGTGACCATCCAATTTCCTTTTGAAACCATCGACTGTTTTCACTTCCACCACCCTTGTAGGCAGTGACTTCTAGGTCTTACCTACCACTCGCTATGTAAAAAAGTTCTTCCTGACATTCCCCCTGCGTACCTTGCCCAAAACCTTATATCTGTGATCCCTAGTCCTTGTATTAATCTTGTACACTTCAATCTAATCTTCCCTCAATCTCCTTTGCTCTAAGGAGAACAACCCAATTTTCTCCATCCTAACCTTGTAACAAAAATCCCCCATCCCTGGAACCATTCTGGTAAATCTCTTCTGCATCCTTTCAAGGGCTCTCACATCCTTCCTAAAGTATGGTGACCAGAACTGGATGCAAACTCCAGCTGGGTCCTAACCAGAGCTTAATAACTGTTCAGCATAACTGCCATGCTTGTGTACTTGATGCCTCAGTGACATGATTCATTTTGGTCGGAAGTACATGGAGAGACAACATAAAAAAAGGGGTACAACTCTAAAGGGTGTGCAGGAGCAGAGGCTGGGTGTGTATGTACATAAGTCATTAAAGGTGACAGGACAGGTGTAGAGATCAGTTAATAAAGCATACAGTATCCCAGGCTTTATTAATAGGCACAAGAGCAAGGTTATGTTGAACATGTGAAGGACACTAGTTAGACTTCAGTTGGAGTACTGTGTACAGTTCTGGGTGCCGCACTTGAGGAAGGATGTAAACTCATTGGATAGTGTGCAGAAAATGGTTCCAGGGATGAAGAACCACACTTATAAAGATAGATTGGAGAAGTTGGGACTGTTCTCCTTGAAAAGGAAAAGGCTAAGAGAAGATTTGATAGAAGTGTTCAAAAATATGAGGGGGCTGGACAGAGGCGGTAACGAGAAACTATTCCCTCTCGTAAAGCCATGAAGAACAAGAGGGCACAAATTTAAAGTGATTTGTAAAAGAAGCAAATGTGATGTGAGATAAACCTTTTTCACACAGCAAGTGGTTTGGGTCTGGAATGCACTGCCTGGAAGGTGTGGTGGAGGTAGGTTCAATCGAGGCATTCAAGAGGGCATTAAATGATTATTTAAACAGAAACAATTTGCAAGGTTATGGGGAAAAGGCAGGAAAATGGCACAGAGTCATAATGCTCATTTGGAGACCCAGTGCAGATCTGATGGGGCGAATGGTCTCCTTCTGCACCATAACAATACTGTGATTTTATGATTCTCTATTTATGACAGTCAAGATCCTATATTCTTTTCTAATGACTCTTTCAGTATATCCTGCCACCTTCAAAGATTGATGCACATGCACCCCCAGGTCCCTCTGTTCCTGCACACTTTTGAGGATTGTGTCATTAAGTATATATTGCCTCTCCCCATCCTTTCTTCCAAAATGCATCACCTCACAATTCTCCGTATTAAATTTAATTTGCCACTTGCCTGTCCATTCTGCTCTCAGTTTGTTGCAGGTGATTTGTATCATCATCACTGTTTGCCACTCCAAGTTTGGCAGCATCGGCAAATTGTGGAATTCTACTCTGTATTCCAAAATCCAAGTCATTTATATATTGCAAGAAAAAAGCAGCCAACTAGCACTGATCCTTGGGCACTCTCTACCATTTCCAAGTCTGAAAAATAACCAATGCTGTTTTCTGTCCTTAAGCCAACATTTTATCCAATTAGAAACTGACCCTTCTATTCCACGAGCCTTAACTTTGTTAACCAATCTTTTATGTGGTACTTTGTTGAACGGTTTCTTAAAAGCCATACAGACAACATCTGTCGCATTCCGTTCATCAATGTTCTCTGTTACATCATCAAAAATTCAATTAGAATAGTCAAATATGAGCTGCTTTTTAAAAATCCTTGCTGGATCTCCTTGATTAACTCAAGCCTCTCCATGTGCTTGTTTTTTTTCCCTTATTGTTTCTAAACCTAACCCACTATTGATATTAAACTAACTGGTCTAAATTTGCTAGGACTGTCCTTACCTTCTTCCTTGAATAAGGATGTCAGATTTGTCACTTTCCAATCCTCTGGCACTTCCCCCGTATTTAAGGAAGATTGGAAGTTTATGGCAAGCCCTTCCGCTAGTTCCACCCACACTTCCTTCAACAACCTGTGATGCAAGCCATCGGACCAGGTGACATATCTAGCCTAAGTATAGCTTGCCTTTCCAGTACCTCCTCCCTCTCAATTTTCACCCACTACTGTCTCCAATTTTACCAATATTTGTCAGATTCCTCCTCCTTAGTAAACATGGATGCGAAGTACTCACTGGCCAAGGTTTCTTGGATGGCGGAGTTTCCTTTCCCACCATCTGAGGAGTCAACGGGGAACACATTGCCATTGATACTGGTTGTCCTGCAGCCATTTGATGCTCCAAAGAATGTTAATGGGATGGTGGCAGGACTTCTGCCCCCTCAGTTGAGAGGAAGTCCCACCTCAGCGAACTGCCAGACAATATGATTGGCCGGTAGCTCTCTAGTCCCAGCAGCACCAGAAACTGCAATGGATAGGACTGGGACTATATGCAGTCCCTAGAATCTAAGTCTCAGGAGTCAAGGACCAGAAGAGTGTGGGAGTCTCAGGGCGGGAAGGAAAGGTGGGAGGTAAGGGTGTTGTTGGAGACACCAGTAGGGGAGGGAGCACCTGCAACAGCCAGACCTTTTTGGGCTGGGTGGAGGGAGGTGCACCCGATATTGGAAGGGGGCTATTGAAGGAGGCAACCTCTACCCTGCTGTGCTAGGCATATTTCATCTTCTTTATCCCTAATAGAGCACACTCAACTTCTTGTTACCCACTTACTATTTACATGCTGGTAAAAGAATTTTCAGTTCCCTTTTATTTTGACTGCCATTCCATTCTCATACTCTCTCTTTGCCAGTCTTATTTTCCTCTTCACCTCCCCTCTCAACCTACTGTATTTAACATGGTTCTCACATGAAGAATACATCTGACATACATCATAAACGTCTTTTATCATTTCATCATATTCTCTATCTCCCTTGTCATCCAAGGAGTCCTGTTTTCGGTTCCTCTCTGCCTTTCACTCTTGTTTGAATGTGCCTTCTTTGTACCTGAAGCAACTCTTCCTTAATGGCCATCGTTGTTCTGTTAAAGTTCTTCCTGTTAGTCTTTAATTCCATTTTACCCTGGCTACATCCATTATCATCCCATTGAAATTAGCCCTCTTCCAATTTAGACATTCTACTTCACATTGTTCCTTGCTTTTCTCCATTATTAATCTAAGCTTTATGATGTGATGATCACTCTTACCCAAGTTCTCCCACAGACACTTGGTCTACTTGGCTCACCACATTTCCCAACCACAGATCCAGCAATGCCTCCTTTCTAGTTGGGCCGTGAACATACTGATCAAGGAAGTTCTCCTCAACACGTTTCAGAAACTCCCCTCCCCATCCCACTTTCCCCTTTTCTCTAACAATTTCCGAATCAATATTTGGGCAATTAAAGACCACCGATATCATCATTCTTTAGTTCTTTCACATCTCTGTGATTTGTTCCTCTATCTCTCTCTTTCTCAATCTTTGGAGGCCTATAGAATATTTCCAGTAGCACAATCATACCTTTTTTGCTTCTGAACTCTAACCAAATGGATTCTGGCCTTGTTTCCTCAGGGACATCCCCTCTTTCCAATGCTGCAATGTCTTCCCTAATCAGTACAGCCACCGCACCTCCATTTTATTATTCTCTATCTTTTTTGAACACTCTATATCTTTGGATATTAAGCACCCCATTCACACTATTTTTAGGCCACATTTCTGTTATTTCGGCCACATGAAATGCCCACAAGGCTATTTGAGCTTGTAGTTCACGAACTTTGTGTGCATTTACAAATATATTGTAGTCCTATCTTTGCATTCCCAGTAGTCTTTCTTAGTCCGCTTTTGTCTAATACGGAACTACATCTTTGTCCAGTACTGCCCAACACCCTCAATTTATGCAATTTATTCCTCTTCCCTACTTCTGTATCCTGGTGCCCACTCCCCTGCCAATTTATCTTAAACCCTCCCCAACCACACTAGTGAACCTCCCCATGAGGGCATTGGTCCCAGTCTTATTGAGGTGCAATCTGTTTTATTTGAATAGGTGCCTCTTACCCCAGAATTGGTCCCAATTCCCCAAGAATCTGAAGCCCTTCCTCCTGCAACATATTTCTAACCACATATTAATCCTCCCTATCTTGTAATTCTACTCTGGATAGTGTGTGGCACTGGGTGTAACCCAGAGACCTTTGAGGTCCTACTTTTTATCTTCCTTCCTAGTTCCTGAAAATCTGACCTTAGGATCTCAATACCTGCCCGCTCTAGGTAATCAGTAACAATATTTACCACAACTTCTGTCTCACTCCTTTCCTCTAGAAGAATATTCCGCAGCCTCTCTGTGGTGTCCTTTACCCTGGCATCAGGGAAACAATACATCATGTGGGACTCATGAAAACTATTACAGAAATGCCTGTCTGTCCCCCTGATTCTGGAATCTCTGCAACAACTGTAATTTCAATATCTTGGTGACTATTTTATACTGATGGCCTCGAGTTATGCTCTTCCTCAGAAGTAGAAACATTCTCTCTGCAACTACCGTATCAAAATCTTTCTTAAATTTAAAGACCTCTATTCCATCACCCCTTCAGCCTTCTTTTTTCAAGAAACCCAGCCTCTTCACCCTTTCCTGATATGTATACTGCACTAGATTCTTAGATATTTCAAAATGAATACTAAAACTCACAGAGTCTCCAGGAAAGGTAGAGCTTGAAATGTATACCCTGCAATTTTCACGATGGCATTTTGAGAAAGATTCCTATGTTGGAATAAAAACAAACTGTTCAATAATGTTGCGCCTGAAAATCCAAAAATGCTCCATCACAATCAGTGCACAACCATTGTATAATTCTGTGGTAAAGCACCTGTAGGTTATTACTTCTATACAAAGCTATGGACATAGAAAGAGCATACAGTTATTAACGTTTGATCTGACTCAATATACTTTCAGAAGTTCTAGATTGAAGAGCTATATTGTCCCACTGGAATGGACCAATGAGCCTGATAATGGTAACAACACATGTCTGGCATCACACACAATGGAACTGCAAATATTGTTGCACCTATTGGAGCTACCTGAACCTAATAGAATGAATGATGGCTGCACTTATAAATCTGTATTGTACTAAGTACTCCCAAGAAACATCATCACACATTTCTCCTGCGGGGTACAGGACAGAGAGAATACTTGCTGAAAGTAACAACCAATCACTGGAAAAAGTCCAATAGAAACTGTGAAGCCAAACAGCGGAGCACTACAGCAGATGGTTGAATTAATGTATAGAATAAGGGCAAATATTGGGTAAGAATGCAACTCATTCACCACTGAGATCTTGGTATACATCTGGCAAAGAAAAAAGGGAGAAAAGATTTGCATTTACAAAGCACTTTTAATGACCACAGGATGTCTCTCAACGCTTTGCAATCAATGATGTTCTTTTTGACATGTAGTCACGGTTGTAATGTAGGAAACACAGCAACCGATTTTCGCTCAGCAAATTCCCAGTAACAGCAATGTGATAACTGGCCAGGACACTGGGGACAACTCCCTCGCTCTTCTTCGAAAAAGAGCCAAGGGGTCTTTTACATCCACTCAAGCAGGCAGGGGAGGCCTCAGTTTAACATTTCATCCAAAAGACAGCACCTCCAACAGTGCAGTGCTCCCTCAGTCCTGCACTTAATTATCAGCCTTGATTTTACACTCAGGCCCTAAAGATGGACTTGAACCCAGAACCTTCTAACTCAGAGGCATGAATGTTATCCACTGAGCCACAGCTCTCTCTCAGTAATCTGAATATTCAGTTCCAGTTTAAAAATCACATTCTCAGCAGAATACTTCTTAATATAACTCTTCCCAAATTCAGTGGTAGTAGCTCAATTCCCCTCAAGAATTTGAATGGATGGCAAGCATAGGATATGGTGTGTAAGTTATTCAACAGTGGAGAATGGGATCATGCTCTCAGGCTGAAATTGAAATATATTGTTGGGAAAGTAGCACCTCATCTCTGACATAAGAATTCTTGAAGCAGTCACTGAGTATTAAGTAAAAATGTTTAATCCCTTTAGAAAATTTACACATTTATTTTACATTTGGTCTCTTTAACTGGTGAATAATATTTACAATTAACAAAATGGGAAGTTTGAAATAAGCAATTGAAAATGATTTGTTTAACAGTTAATAGCTATACTTACAATTTCTTTACTAAAATGAGCCCTTCAAATGAATCCTTCTGTAGTGTGTCAAGTTGATTTCCATGCAGATCTCTAAAACAGTTTGTACAACAATTAAAATATCAAGTTATGTGCTAAACATCTAACTGATCAATTTCTGAGGATAATTTAAACAAGCTACACAGGATGGTGATTCCTGTGGTTGCTACGTATACAACTGCATTCAGGAAGATTTTCACTATTCTGGATTTTTAGCGAAATCTTCACTCCCATTTTTCTAAAAATACCAAACAGAGAAGATATTCAACAAATTACTTATGGCATCCCTGCACATAGTGACAAATCTGTCACATGATATTTGATGAAAACACTTAAGGATGAATTTTTCAGTTGGTGGGTGGGCTGTTCAGGAGCAGGCATGGGTGGGCGCAAAATCCATGATCGGCTGTGCGCCTCCATTTTAAGGCCCACACAGCATAATGCGCGGCCAGTAGTGCTCAGCGCTACCTGTGTAGGCGGGGAGAGGAGGGAGAGTTGGGGCCTGCGCTCTATCACGTATGTGCATAAAAGAGCACAGCAATCTCCCTGAGATTAAGTTGACAACCAAACTTTTTAATAAATAAAGTGAAAATTTATTTAAACATGTCACATCATGTGATAGTGTCACATGAGCTGGGACATGCTTGTGAAGTTTTGAAAATTTATTCAATTACTTTTTAAAACCTTCAAGAAACCTCATTCCGCCCGTGGATGAGGTTTCCTGAAAAACGCGAAGGCCGCTTGGGCTCTTCGCCTGCCCGCCAACCTTAAGGTTGGACGAGCAGCATTGTTAATATGGTTAATTACTTTTAGAATGGCCTTAATAGGCCGTTGACAGTTCGGCGGGTGTGCGCCAGCGTCGGCTGTGCGCCCACCAAACAAAAGATGGAAATGACGTGTGATGACGTCGGGACGCACACCCGACATCATTCGCGTCATTTTACACATCGGTGTGTTGGGCCTGTCCCTGCACGCCGACGGCAATATTCTAGCCTTAAGTTAAAATAAGGCTTCTCTAAGTCAAATTAAAATGCCTGCCCGAACTTCTTTTAAAATCCACTCGATAAACATAGTGAGTAATTATCCAACTTTGTGCTCCCAGGACAGCCTCATTAACCTAGAGTGCAGATCAAGAATTAAGAAGTGCATTCCATATGATTTCCGTTATGTACCTGTGTTTTGAATATATGCTGCCAAAAGACAGGGCTTCTCCCAGGGGGCATTAAGTCTGACAATTATCTGCTAAATATTATACTTACAAACAATATCAATGCATTGTATAACTGCCTTTAGTATTGTACAATATCTAGAATGGTTTCAGAACTGATTATCTTTCAACTTGCAACAGTCATATATTCCAAGGTGAATGCTGAAAATTTTTTTTGCCAATTTCTAAAGAGGGTGCGGGAGCAGAAGGGCCTGGATCTACATCTATAAGTCACTGAAGGTGGCAGGACAGGTTGAGAGAGTGGTTAATGAAGCATACAGTATCCCAGGCTTTATTAATAGGGGCATACAGTACAAAAGAAAGGAGGTTATGTTAAACTTGCATAAAACACTGGTTTGGTCTCAACTGGAGTATTTAATCCAGTCTGGGCATTGCACTTGCGGAAAGATGTGAAAGCATGCGAGAGAGTGCAGCAAGGATTCACGAGAAGGTTCCAGGGATAAGGAAGTTACATAGATAGACTGGAGAAGTTGAGATCCTTTTCCTTTGAGAAAGTTGAGAGAAGATTTGATAGAAGTATTCAAGATCATGCGGAGTCTGGACAGAGTAGATAAGGAAAAACTGCTCCCACCGGTGGAAGGGTCAATATGAGAGGATACAGATTTAAGGTAATTGGCAAAAGAAGCAATGGAGACAAGAGGAGAAACCTTTTCATGCAGCAAGTGGTTTAGGTCAAGAATGCACTGCCTGAGACAGCGGTGGAGCATTCAAGAGAGGATTGGATTATTGTCTGAAAAGGAAGAATGTACAGAGTTATGGGAGAAGATGGGGAAATGGCGCTAATTGCATTTTTCCCATCTCGAATTTTGTCTTCATTAGAACTCAGCCGATGTACAAACTGCAACCACTAGAAAGACAATCAATGATATTGTTCAAAATGTTCATAAATTTCATAAAATATATCATAGCATTTTAAAATATTATATTTATGTGCCTTTCCATTATAAATTCCTACTTTGATAGACCAGAGGTTACTTTCCTGGCTCTTCAGGCTGTATTGCAAAGATACTTATCCAAACATTTCTACTTCCATGTTTTCCAAATTCCCACATGCTTTGCATATCAAATCAAATCATATCATATCAAAACAAAGAAATGTATAAAAATAAGGACATAATGCATAAGTTTACAATGGGAAGTAAATTATGATTGCATGCCCTGGCTGATTGTACTCCACCTTTTGAACCCACTTCATTTCAAGATCACATTTAGTTTTCACTCACTGTGTACAATTCCTGTAGTTCTCTAAGTGGAGTCTGCTGACCAGTGGAGATCCTAGGAGTCCTACTAAGAGGATGGGTATGCAGGACAGTCCATACAAATAGGCAACATGGTCAAAAGCAGGGTGGGTGAGCAGCAGCCGGAGGTGTGCTCTGCTCTCCCTGTGCTCCTACTCTTCCTGGGGACTGCTTCCCTAGGTTCTAGTCCCCTTCTGCTCACTCCGTACTCCTGCAAACTCAGCAGTAAGAAGCAGACACAACCTTCTTACTGCTATCTGTAAGAACCTGTTTTCTTAAAGGCATTAGGAGGACACTTTGTAAACGCAACGATTTTGCATTCTGTGTGTTATAGTATAATTTAGGTGATGGGGGGACATAATTGGCAATCATTTGAAAAGGTATCTTCAACTAAAAAAGTTTGAGAACCTCTAGAGTGACCACATATTGGTGGCACATTAATCCTGTTCACATATGGTAGAAAAGGTGTTGCTTTTTCTTACTGGCTCAATTAAACAACTTAAATGCACTAGTTTGTTAAATTATATATCAGCAAAGATCCAACCAAACTACATTAAAAGCAATGATTTCAAATGTCTATCAATTTATAAGATAATAAACTGACAAAGTTATAAATCTCAAAAGACATGTCATAAACTCAGCAAGTTTTTTTGAAATTCCATTCAAAGGACATATGTTGTTTCCTCACCCATTCCATTACATACTCCTAGCCATTAAACTTATAACACCACAAACATGAAAAAAAACTGAAAAAATATCTTAAACCTTCCCATAAAGGTAGTAATTGTGCATTAGAAATGCCTCCAAGTAGTTTCACTGGAGAAGTATGCCTCTCTTTGAATCTGGAGGCTTGAATTCAGCTCTGTTCCAACATTTTGAAACTTTGTAATTGGGAATAAACACCAGATCTTTTCAACAATTGACAGCAAGACTGACCGTTCACCAAGTATACTACAATTTCCAATTGGTGAGGCTATATTCAAAGCAAATTTAAATTTGGTATATGTTTGTAACTTTAGGCCCAAAGTGAGACTAAGAATTAAGATAAGTGGAGCTACATCACAGGCAAATAATGTTCACAAATAATGCATTAAATAATAATGCAAATTGCACCACTTTAACTACATACAACATATTATCACGCTTATAAATGCTCAGGTCACAACCCTGACTCCACAGTTTCCCACAGAGCTGTAGCCACTACTCCCTCTAGCTCCATTAGGTTCTGTTCATTTGTCTCTTTCAGCACCAAGACCTAGGTTACATTCTCCTCAGACCTCAGCTGTACCCTTTTTGTTCTCTCCTAGATTCTAAGCCACACCTCCCAGGCACTTCAAGATTAAAACTCTCATTCCCTCCCACCCAGTTACTTTCATGCATGAGACTGAAAGTGCCAGATGGTTTACCCCACCTTCAACTTAATCAATATTGGCGTCAATCTTGCCAGTTGAGGCAGAGCTGTTGTGTTCCAAGAGAGTCCAGATAATACTTCTAAAAATTCCTTCTCTAGAGCTGCATTATCTGAGATTAAGCGTTGAACAGACAAATGCCCAACACAAGCCAATGAGGAGTCATTGTACAAGTTGGTTGTAAAGGGGCACCATTTTTGATCACACATTTTGACCTCCAACTCTTTCATCGATTCACAAACATTGCAATTGCTTTACATAATTTGGTACTACAGTGTTCAAAAGAAGGTGAATGGGTATTAATGAAATAAATGACTTACAAGGCTTCTGTCCATCTGTAGGGTAACCAATTACTTTCTTGGATAGAAGTGATATCATTTTCACCTAATTCCCTTTGGGGAAAAAAATAAAAATGTTAAACAGTCAATGATATATTTAACAGACCCAGTGTTTGACACACACTAATGTTGCTACTGACTTTTTTTCATTATTCTTTCACAGGACGTGGGCATCAACTAACAAGACCAGCATCTGTTGCCATCTTCTTGAACTACTGCAATCCATTGGTATATGTAGCAATGTTGGTATGCTGAGTGACTTGCTAGGCCATTCCAGAGGGCAGTTAAGAGTCAACCACATTGCTGTTGGCCTAGAGTCCCATGTAGGCTAGACAAGGTAAGGATGACAGATTTCCTTCCCTAAAAGACATTAGTGAACCAGATGATGATAGATTCATGGCACCATTACTGAGGCTACCTTTCAATTCCAGATTTATGAATTAATTAATTGCATTTAAACTCCACGAGCTGCTGTGGTGGGGTTTGAGCCCATGTTTCCAGAGCATTAGTCTGGGTCTCTGGATTACTAGTCCATTAACATTACCAACATGCCACTGTCTCCCCTGATCCCAGCAGCTAAGCTTGCTTTAAGAAGGTTTGAGAAAGATAACTGTGCCTGTTGAATTTTAGAACCAGTGATGTTTTAATGAGAATATCTCCGCAGGTAGTAAAGCAGAGCTAATATTCAAAGCAGAGGACAGTACAGAGGTGAACATTTCACACTACACAGACCCTTGAAACGCTGTTTTTTTAGGGAGTTTATATTAAATAACGGAACATGAAAGAAAGGCTTGAATAGCCTTTTCATCCTTTCTTTTTACTGCAGCATTACATACATAGAGCTATCAATGCAATCACGTGGCCACAATTTTAAATTATGTCTTAAGTTCTGATGTCCTTTTAAATTCCAATATACATTGCTGAGAATGACCGAAACTTATGCGTTTACTTTGATTTGTCTTAGCTGAAGTGTAGGAGCAGTATTTCTTAGGACCAGTATTTATTTGTATTCATCTTATCCTCAATGTAAGGAACGTACCTTTTTATTTACTGTTGGACTGTGGATTAGAAATACAATGGCTGCTGGTTGAAAGACATGTCCACTGGAACAGGATGAGAGATATATACAATGTTGCAGTCCTGGAACAGAGTATGCTTTGAAAGACAGGATGGCGCCAGAAAGGAGTTCTGGACCAAGGGAGCTGCCTGACAACAGCATTTCAATTGGCTCTTAACCAGGTGACCAGGTTTCGTGTAAGCAGTGCAGCAGAGTAGCTCCTAGCCTGAAAGGAACAAGACCTAAAACATCTCTCTCCTATGTTTGGAAGATTCCAGTAATTCCACTATAATAGCTAGCTGTTTTTGTCTCCTCGTATCTCTATAACTTGCTCTCTCTCTGAAAACCCCATATCAAGACGGAAAGAGAAACGTCACTGTTAGAGACATTGAAAGGCAAGTGCTCAACCAGTGAGCTAAATACTGGAAGTGCTGAAAGACCACTTCATGTCATCAACAAGAACTGAAAGGAATTTGAAGACATCGATCAAAATCAACCCATCGAATCCTGTACTCCAGAACTGGTGGTATTGAACAGTTTTATCCCACCCTTAAAATCAATGCTTTTGTATGTCTTATGTGTGTGTGTACAGGGATTTAAGAAGGGGTTAGAGTTTAAATTATAGAATTAGAAATTAGCATTTCATATTTCTTTCTTTTGCCACTGGTTAACGACAGTTTGTTTAATAAACAGTTACTAACATATTAAGTTTACAAACCCAGTGCCCGTATTCTGTTAACCTAAATTAAACAGTTAGGTTGAACTGGGGTAATCTGGTGGTTTGATCAAACTTCTTTCACATTTTTCGCGGCTTGGGGCTTGATATTCCGGTGCACTAAGTCGTGACAAAGATTGGGGGCTCGGGTCGGGGATATTTTGGAACAAAAGACAACGACAATTTGGGTGTAGATTTAGTAAGTAATAACAGCTAAAAGGAAACACCAGTTTTGTACAGTCAAAAATAAGGTGGCACTGGAAACTGTTAAAGCTTTCCTGCAAATAGAAGAGATGACCCTGACAATTTTAAAAGGGTTCCCAAAAGCCAGGTTAATCGAATTAGCAAGTAAATTAATAATAGGATTGCCTGCTAAAGCTAGGAAGGCAGAGGTAATTGAAGAGATGGCACAGCATTTGAAATTGGAAGGAATACCCGAGATACTGAGTTCTCCAAGGGGTGGTTCATTGGAATGGGCTCAAATTCAGTTGTAAATAAAAAAATTTGAACTGGAGGCAGCAGAAAAAGAAAAGGCATTTCAAAGGGAAAGGCAGAAAGGGCAGAGAAAGAAAAAGAAAAGGAAAGAGAGAGAGCATTTCAAAATGAGTTAGAAATGGAGAGGATAGAAATGAAGAAATATAAACTTGAAAAAACAGAAAGAGAAAAAGAGAAAGACAGAGAATTCCAGCTTTAAATGCTGACAGTTAAAAAAGGGACACCAGTAGGTGAGGCAGGACTTATTTCCAGAACAGAACCCAGTGAAAAAATGTTTAAATTTGAACAAGTTCTACCAAAATTTGAGGAAAGGGATGTTGAAGCATTCTTTATTTCATTTCAGAAGCGAGCTAAACAGATGAACTGGCCAAAGGAAAAGTGGACGTTGCCCAAGCAGAGCAAATTGACAGGTACAGCACAGGAAATTTCTCAGAGGAGGTTTCTAGGGATTATGATTGGTGAAAAAGGCCATTTTTAGAGCATATGAGTTGGTTCCTGAAGCGTCAGGCAAAAGTTTCAAAATTTAAGGAAACAGCCTGGGCAAACTTACATTGAATTTGAAAGGATTAAGCAAGGTAGTTTTGACAGGTGGATATGAGCATTAGGAGTTGAAACGACCTATGAAGTTCTCAGAGAGACAATTCTCTCGGAAGAATTTAAAAACTCCCTACCTTCTGTAATAAGAACCCATGTTGAAGACCAAAGGGTTGTAACTGCTAGACAGGCAACAATAATGGCTGACAATTATGAGCTGATCCATAAATTAAACCTTTTTTCCATCATCCCCATAAATTTGAAAAGGGTAGAAAGTGGGAGAGTGAAAGGAAGGCAGGTAGCCAGGGTAAAGAATGGATAGCTGGGAATACCTCGAGATCTCCTCCCCAGATCAGGAGAAAGGTACTGAGGGTGGAGGTGAAACTCAAAGGCTTAAGTGTTTCCATTGTAATAAAGTGGGACACATTCATTCAGAATGCTAGAGGTTGTGAGGGAAGCCCATGGGACTTATTGGAAATCATAAGAATGAATCTGAAAAGGGAACTCAAAAAGAAAATGCCACAGATCAAATTGTAGCTTTAACTACAAATAAGGGCCTGGAGGTAAACACTGATATGAATGCAGGTGAAGTGAATGAGGTAGATGAGAAATATAAAGGGTTTTTGTCCAAAGGGAAGATAACCCCTTTTTCATCGAATGATGCAACCCATTACTATATTAAGAGGCACAGGAACTACTCAAACACTTTTGTTGGAGAAAGACCTAGTTTTCCCTCCAGAGAGTTCAATGAAAGCTAAAGTATTGGTAAACAGGATAAGTGGAGAGTTAATCCCACTTCCATTGTACAAAAAGCAATTGTAGTGTGATTTGTTGTCTGGGTTGGTGGCTGTAGGAATGGTTAAGAAATTACCTATGGAGGGAGTTGATTTACTCCTGAGGAATGAGTTGGCAGGAGTGAAGGTTATAGCTTCACCCATAATTACGGAAAGTCCGAGAGAGGCTAAAGAGACGGAGCAGTTACAAGAACAAGTTCCTGGTATTTTTCCATCATTTGTGGTGACCAGAGCAATGGCTCAACAAAGTCCATCACCAGAGGTCAAAGTAATACCATGAGCAGATGCTAGAGTAGCCAAAACTTTGTTTAAGGATGAGGATAATTCAAAGGAAGTGTTTGGCAGGTCTTCATTAATTGAGGCTCAGAAAGCAGGTCCAGAGTTAAACAAGTTAGCACAGTCAGCTCACACTGAAGCTGAGGCTGAAAGAGTTCTGGAGTGCTATTACATTAAAAATGGAGTTCTGATGAGGAAGTGGAGATCCCCTCACAGATCTGCGGATGAAGAATGGGCAGTTGTTCATCAGCCAGTGGTACTGCCCAAATATCATAAGGAGATATTGCGAGTAGCACATGAAATCCCTGTGGCAGAACATGTAGGAATACAGAAAACCCAAGCATTGATAAGCAGGCATTTTACCAGGTCAAGGCTTCATAATATGTTGTGCAACTTTGTAAAATGTGTCATACATGTCAGGTAGTAGGTAAACCTCAACATGTAATCAAACCAGCATCTTTAATACCCATACTAGTATTTGAAGAACCATTCAGTCAAGTATTAGTAGATTGTATAGAACCATTACCCAAAACGAAAGCAGGACATCATTCTATCCTTACAATCATGGATATGACAACCCGATTTTCAGAAGATATTCCTTTAAGGATATTAAAGCTATGGCGGTCGTGGAAAAGTTAACTCATTTTTTCACTTGTTATGGCCTACCAACTGAAATACAATCTTCCCAAGATTCTAACTTCATGTCCAAAATTTTCCAGGGCATAATCAGCAATTTGGGTATCAAACAACTAAGGTCTACCGCCTATCACACACAGACACAGGAAGCTTGAGAGAGAAAACATCAGACTCTCAAAACCATGATTAAGACTATTGCCATGAATACCCAAAGGATTAGATTTCTTACAATTTGCTACCAGAGATTCTCTGAACGAATCTACTAGATTTAGTCCATTTGAATTGATCTATGGTCATGAAATAAGAGGTCTATTAAAAGTGATTAAGGAAAAGTTTCTAAAGCAGAAAGACAAATCCTCCATGTTGGATTAAATGTCCATGTTTTTGGAAAGACTGACAGGAGCATGTAAAGTAGCACAAGAGCATTAAAAGATTTCCCAAGCCAAAAATGAAAGAATGGGCAAACATGCTACAACTAGAACGTTCCAAGCAGGAGTTGAAGTATTATTACCGTTTCAGGGTGGCCCCTACAAGATAGTTAGGAAAGTTAATAAAGTGACTTACTCCTGAGTGTGGGAAGAATAAAAGGGTTATGTCACTTAAACATGCTGAAGCAATATCATCGCAGGGAAAACAATAAGACAGAGCAAGTATGCCTGGTGGTAGGAGTACTGGAGCATGACAGAGGCTGTAAAGGCAAGGTAGAAGGAGAAGTAGACAGTGCTCAAAGCAAACCTCCTACAATTCGACTAGCCAATACAACAAAACTGCGACAGTTAGACACCAGGCTCTCATATTTAGAGGGAGGACCAAGGAAAGATCTAATAAGGATACACCTGGATGTACTACGTTAGCTAAACATGACATGGACGTAGGAGACTCAGTGTCAATAAAAACAACATCATTATCAGTTGGGCCCAGAAAAACAAGCACAGTTAGAAACAGAGATCCAATATATGCTGGACAATCAACTGATTGATTGAAAGTGAATGTAGTAACGAAGGCAGATTTGTACCCAATTTCTTGTTTAGAAGATTGCATTGATGGGGTTGGCAGTGCCTCATTTCTTTCTAAAATTGATCTATTGAAGGGGTACTGGCAAGTGCCATTGACATCAAGGGCTAAAGAAATATCTGCCTTTGTTACACCGAGTGAGTTGTATCAATGTCTAGTCATGTCATTTGGGTTTAAAAATGCCAGCTACATTTCAGAAACTTATGAATCAAGTCGTAGTTGAAGTACCTAACTGTGTCATTTATTTAGACAATGTCGTAATATATAGTAACACATGAGAAGAACATGTAAAGCAATTAGATGACCTGTTTAAAAAATTGCAGTTGGCTAGCTTAGTAATAATTCTGGCCAAAAGTGAATTTGCAAAGGCAAGGTTAACTTACCTAGGTCACATTGTTGGACAAAGGCAAGTATTGCCAAGAACAGCAAAAGTAAACGGTCCAATAGAATTCCCCATTCCTAAAACTAAACGAGAAATCATGAGGTTTTTGGGAATGTGTGGGCTTTATAAGAGGTTTGTGCCTAACTTCAGCACAATAGCTGGACCTCTCACCAATTTGTTAAGGACACAGCAAAAGTGGTATGGTCAGCAGAATGCCAAGCAGTCTTTGAAAAGCTGAAGCTAATCTTAATAAATGAACCAGTGTTGGCCAACCCTGACTTTACCAAACCTTTTAAAATGGCAAATGATGCTCGCGACTTGGGGGTAGTGTCAGTTCTATTACAAGATGATGAATTAGCGATAAAGAAGCCGGTGGGGTACTTTGCCAAGAAACTAAATCAATATCAGATGAAGTACTCTACAGTAGAAGAAAAAGCTCTAGCATTATTATTGTCTCTTCAACATTTTGAAGTTTATGTCTGGTACGATAACAAAGAAACACTAATCTACACCGGGCATAATATGCTGGTGTTCATTGAAAAATTTAAAACTTGTAATGCAAGAATGTTTGGATGGAGTCTATTGTTTCAAAAATTCAATGGGCAGAACTTTCCACTTGTCGGGCAGGCGTGCACCCAACCCGAACAAGCGTAAAATGATGCACTACGACATCGGGCGAATGTCCCAATGTCATCGTGCACTTGCGCGATATTTCACTTGGCGGACACGAGCGGGAGTTGGAACCACGCCCACCATTAATTAAGAATCCAGTTAAGGCCCTTGACAACCCAACTGACAGCAATTTAATGTTGCCCGTGTGATTTTTCGCTCTTCGCACGGGCAAAACGGGTAGGCAGGCAGCCCACAATTTGCAAAACTTCATTCTGTGGACAGGATAAGAAGTATCAGCAGCAGTGAGCAGTATCAATGTGAGTAGTGAGGAATTTTGGAGATAATTTGCTGCTGGTAGCTTATTGGTACTTGTCAGCTTAATCGCTGATTGAAGCTTCATCTTTAGCATTTCCTGGCTTCATTTCAGGACTCATTGGTGTCTTCCAGGTCCCTGAGGATTTGGACTGAGTGGACCCTTCCAGGAATCAGACAGCCTTCCTTTACCCTGGTAATGGGGATTGTGGTCTCCACTGAAGGCTCCTCTGAGGAGGAAGAGAGGGGCAGAAGGGAGAGGAGGCGACTTATCCCAATGCATCTTCCAGTAGAGGGACCTTTGGGAGGAGAGGCACAGCCACAAGGGACACAGCGCCAGCACGTAGTCCAAGGCGGAATGGGCCACAGAAGACAGCACTATCCTGCTGCCAGGGTTTACAGGCGGCAATGCAACTATCTCAATGTGTCCGACGTGCAATGCTGAAGGAGGCTCCGTCTCTCCAGAGAGACCATGACCTCCATTTGTCAGACGATCGGGCCTGAGACCAGGTCCAGCTGTGTGGGTGGATACCCCATACCAGTGGTTCTGAAGGTTACTGTGGCCCTCAATTTCTATGCCTCTGGCTCCTGCCAGGGCTCAGTGGGAGATCTGCGTGGAGTCCCCCAATCAGCTGTCCACAGTTGCGTCAAACTCTGTTCAGGCAGGTACTGACTTTCAGTCATTTCCGTACAGACGAGGCCAGCCAGGCTGAGCGAGCCAGAGGCTTTGCAGCGATTGCTGGGTTCCCACACGTGGCTATCAAGGCACCAGCGGGTCAGCCGGGTGCCTTTGTTAACAGGAAGGGGCTCCACTCCATGAACATGCAGACAGTATGTGACCACAGGATGCAGAGTCTGCAAGTCTTGCAAGGTACCCTGGCAGCTCTCATAAAGCATATATCCTGAGACACTCCTAGGTGCCGAGGATCTTCAGTGCTTCAGCCCGGCTGGATGGATGGCTGCTGGGTAACAAGTGCTATCCCTTGAAAAGGTGGCTCATGACACCTCTCCGCCACCCATGAACAAAGGCGGAGCAGTGGTAAAACAGGAGCCACACCTCCACAAGGGCGGTGGTAAAGAGAAGCATAGATCTTCTCAAGATGCTCCTTCAACGCCTAGACCATTCAGGGGGAGAACTGCAAGACCCCCCCAGAGTGGATGTCACTGATAGTGGTTGCATGCTGCACTCTCCACAATCTGGCACTGGCAAGGGCGGAGCCACTGGAGGAAGAGGATGTTGATGCAGCTGCACAGGCCACAAATGATGAATCCAGTAGCAATTCAGAAGAGCATCACGGTGAAGAGAACGCTGAGGGCGTGCAGGCAGACATCAGAAACCTCCAGGGAGGCAGAGACACCAAGGGTGCCTTGATCCAAAGCTCCTTCAGCTAGGCTGCCAAATAAGAACTACCACCTCAAGCCAGGGCTGCCGCCTCCATCCTGGATCGCAGAAATGATCCTGTCCTTGGCCCCCAGGATAGACTCAGTGCCTGTGCAATAAAGTTTTCAGTCACCCATGTTCAGCATTACATACTGGCCTCCCCTGCACATACAAACCAAATGAAACATTCTCAGGCCAGTAACACAAAAGCAAATGTAATCTAATGTTGGAACTCACGTAGCATTGAGCGGAATAATATCCGATGTTGGTAGTCACACCATTAAAAAAAGAAAAACAAAATGGGGGAACAAAAGATCACCCGTGAGCAGTCCCTCTTGTGCTTAAGGTACTTTAAACTTAAGTTTAAGGGTCCTACGTCTAAGTGCTCCCCCCTTCACTGGCATCAGCATTGGAGACAGCCTGCTGACTCTGCTGTCCTGTTGGCCTTAGTGACATTGGCGATTGTCCTCTTGCTGTCCCCGCCTGGGAGGGAGCTGCCAGTGCCACGGCTGGCATCTCCCCAGTTGCCGCAGCCTCATCAGATGTGTCAGTCACTGGCAGAAGGGCGGCGTGGCTGCTGCTGTCATCCACAGCACCCTGAGAGGAGCCAACAGAGACGACAAGCAGCTCATGCACCAACATGAGGTTGCTGTGGACCTCCCTGCTCGTCCATTGATGGATGGGCACCTAGCTGAGATACTGGGTGCCTCACCCATCTCACACACGGTCACAGTCAGTGCCTGTGTGAGGGCCAGCAGGTGGTAGTGCAACCCCAGGAACCCCTGATGCTGTTCCTGGAGCTGCCTCTCAATGACAGTTGCCACTTTCTCCAATGGAGGAGGCAGTGTGTTCAGCCATGAGGGTCAATGCAGTGCTCAAGCTCTGCAGGGTCTCCTCCACAACGGAGACCAGGGCACACATGCCCTCATGGATCTCTGCCAGATCCTCCCACACACTCCACTGGACATCCAGCATCTGCTGCCTAATGGACAACTCCAGAGGCCCATCATCAGCCTTCAACTGAGCATTGTCCTGGTCTCCAGCAGTCCTCCGAACGCGGGTGCCCTGGGCACTATCTGCCTCCATCTGCACCTCAAGCGAGTGTGTAGTGCCCTCACCAATGTGCACCTAGAAACTAGCCACTGAACGAATGCCCACTGAGGTGCTGGTATCTGCACTGGTGCCTGGTTCAGAGAATGGGTGCTTAGGGAGCAGCATGGTGGTCCTCCGGGGTCAGGGGTCAGGGATAGCTCCTGGAGGTCATGCGCTTCGCTGCTTGGTGGCAGATCTAAGGGAGAAGAGGGATATGTCATTAGTTTAAGTCATGACACTGTCACTATGCATGCCAGGCACGCTGGTGAGACAATGGAGATGTGCATCATAGTGCTATCATCTTTCAATGATCAAAAAGGAATCGAGTCTGGGGGCTCCCATCAATGACAAGACTGCACATGAATGTTTGAACCATCCAAAACTCTTACCTCAATGCACTGCACTCTTACCTTCATCTGATACCCCAGCTTAACCGCGACCAGTTGACCGAGGTGCATGGCGCCACTTGAGCTCCAAAGCGTCCTAATCGTATCAGGAGAGGATGAGGAGGTGTGGGGGTCCTCTGCCAGTCCACGCCCTCTCAATATTGCTATGTGATGTCTTCTCCTGAAAGGACAGAGGAGCGTTCATTAGTCCTCTCACTACCTGCAGCGCTATTCCAGCCTGGCCAACCCCATCTGAGGAGCACCTTGCAGGGCACATCCGAGTTGTGGCCCTCGAGCCGCAAGACACTCAGTCAAAGCAGCCAGTACTTAGCCCCTTGGCCAGCTCCAGCGTGATTGACAGTTGGCACTCAGACTCTAACCCCTGGGCTCCAGGTAGGATGGCCAGCCCAAAATAATTCAAGACACTGACCCATGCCAAAGCAGTACTCACCCTTCCTGAGCGCAGCAGGTCATTGAAACGCTTCCGGCACTGCACCCAGGTGCGCCACACCATGTCGTGGCTGCTCACCTGAGCTGCCACCTCTTCTCATGCCCTCTTTGCAAGGTGCGATGGCTTCCTCTTCCCATTTCTGGGGACAAGGGTGTCCCTTATGGCAGCCATCTCCTCCAGGAAGGCGGCGAGGACTCGTCGGAAAAATGGGGGGGGTGCCGAGTGCCCTGCCAACCTCACCTCCCGCCTGGTCTCTGCATCCTGGTTTGCTGACATATCACTGCTGCAACCCCAATGCGGGCAGCCTCCCTGAGACTGTCTGCACCATTTTTGCACCAGCTGCCAGGTTACTAATGGACCCAGCGGACAACAGGCGCCCGCCCGCCCCTCCTTGGAGATTCTCCAGCCCACGTTCACACTGGGCAGGCCTTGATTGGCCTGCCAGCGTGAAATCGTAGTCCGGCCATGATCACAGACTGCATTTGGCTTCCCGGCCGCCCCCACCGAGCCCGCCCGATGAGGGCAAAATTTTGCCCAATGTAAAGATTGTTCACATTGCCAGTAAAGATAATGTGATCATGGATTCATAGTCCCGGGTGTAAAATACTTAAGTAAGTTAAAGGGGTAAGGAATGCTGAAGATTATAAGGGGAAGGAAGGGTGAATGAAAGTAAGTCTCGTATTTTATTGTCCATGTGTCACATACTTTGTGATAAAACATATTTTTGAATTGGCTTTTCATCTCTGTTAAGAGTGGAGGCATGCAAGGAACATATCTTTTTATTTTCTGTTGGACTGTGGATTAGAATTACAATGGCTGCAGGATGAAAGACATATCCACTGGAACAGGATGAGAGATATATACAATGTTGCAGTCCTGAAACAGAGTGTGCCATGAAAGACAGGGTGGTGCCGGAAAGGAGTCCTGGACTAAGGCAGCTGCCCGACAACAGCATTTTAATTGGCTCCTGACCAGGTTTTGTGTGAGAAGCAGTGCAGCAGAGTTTGAAAGGAACATGACCTAAAACCTCTTTCTCCTGCATGTGGAAGATTCCAGTAATTCCACTAAAATGGCTAGCTGTTTTTTTTCTCCTCATATCTCTACAACCTGCTCTCTCTCTGAAAACACTGTCAAGAGGCAAAGGGAAAAATCACTGTTAGAGACATTGAAAGGCAAGTGTTCAACCAGTGAACTAAATACTGAAAGTGCTGGAAGACCACCTTGTGTCATCAACAAGAACTGCAAGGAATTTGAAGACATTGATCAAAATCAACCCAACGAATCTTGTACTCCAGAATTTGTGCCATTGAACTGTTTTATCCCACCCTTAAAATCCATGCTTTTGTGATGTCTTATGTGTCTTGTATTTGTTTAGGGATTTAAGAAGGGGGTAGAGTTTAAATTATAGAGTTAGAAATTGGCAGTTCATATTTCTTTCTTTTGCCACTGGTTAACAACAGTTTGTTCAATAAACAATTACTTACTTATTAAGTTTATAAATCTGGTGCTCGTATTCTGTTAACCTAAGTTAAAGAGTTAGGTAGAATTGGGGCAATCGGGTGGTTTGATGAAACTTTTTCACATTTGTCACAGCTCGGGGAACAGTGGGGCTTGATATTACGGTGCACTCTCCCCAATGGGTCATGACACCAATAAACATATTCAATATCATATTTTAACTACCAGTAGTTTGCCCTTACAGCTGCATTTTCTGAACTTGTAGAAGTTCTTATCCTTCAAATTAATTGGAGATTCTGTCTTATTCCATGATCATTGGTAAATTTCAAAATGGCCCTTACACTGATGATTTTTCCTACACTACATGCCTGAGGAACTCAGTTCATGAATAATTTGCTAAACATTTGTCATAACCTTGCCATCTCAAACAGTAGTCTAAGACTAGTATTTTAAACTTAAATAAGGGCAATTATGAGGGCATGAAAGCAGAGCTAACGAAAGTGAACTAGGAATTTATGTTAAAGGATAGGTCAATAGAGATGCAGTGGCAGACTTTTAAGGGGATATTCCAGAACACACAGAATAGATACATTCCAACAAGAAATAAAAATTCCAAGGGGAGGACCCACCATCTGGGGTTAACTATAGAAGTTAAAGATAACGTCAACTTAAAGAAAATGCATATCATTGCGGAAAGATGGGTGGCAGGTCAGAAGATTGGATAGAATATAAAAAACAGCAAAGAATGACTAAAAGATTAAAAAGGATGGAAAAATTAGAGTACGAGAGAAAGCTAGCTAAAAATATAAAGACATAGTAAGAGTTTCTATAGATATTTAAAAAAGAATTAATAAAGTGAGCATTGATCCTATTGAAAGTGAGTCTGAGGAGTTAAGAATGGAAAATAAGGAGATTGCAGATGAATTGAATGGGTGTTTTGCATGGGTTTTCATAATACAGTGACATCCCAAAAATGGCTGTAAGTCAGGAATTGGAAGAGAGGGAGGAACTCAAGAAAATTACAATGACCAGGAAAGTAGTACTTAGCAAATTGTTGGAACTGCAGGTTGACAAATCCCTGGGTCCAGTTGGATTTCATCCTAGGGTCTTAAAAGAATTGGCTAGTGAGATAGTTGATACATTGGTTTTAATTTTCCAAAATTCACTAGATTCGGGGAAGGTTCCATTAGATTGAGAAATAGCTAACAAATCTACTTTATTCAAAAAGGGAGGCAGACAGAAAGCAGGAAACTATAGGCCAGTTGCTTAACATCTATCATAGGGAAATGTTAGAAGCTATTATTAAAGATGTTATAAAAGGGCACTTAAGGTAATCAGGCAGACTCAACATGATTTTGTGAAAGGGAAATCATGTTTAACCAATTTATTGGAGTTCTTTGAAGAAGTAACAGGTGCTGTGGATAAAGGGGGTCCACTAGATGTACTGTACTTAGATTTTAAGAAGGCATTTGATAAGGTGCCTCATAAAAGGGTACTGCAGAAAATAAAAGCTCATGATGTAGGGGGTAATGGATAGAATATTGGCTAACTAACAGGAAACAGAGAGTAGGCATAAATGGGTCATTTTCTGGTTGGCATGATATGATGAGTGGTGTGGCACATGGATCAGTGCTGGGATCTCAACTCTTTACAATTTATATAAATGATTTGGATGAAAGGGCCAATGGTATGGTAGCTAAATTTGTTGATGATGATACAACGATAGATAGGAAAAAAGCAAAATACTGCAGATGCTGGAAATCTAGAACAAAAACAAAAAGATAAAGACAGGAAAGTAAGTTGTGAAAAGGACATTAGGAGACTATAAAAGGGTATTGATAGATTGGATGAGTGGGTAAAGATCCGGCAAATGGAGTATAATGTGGGAAAATGTGAAATTGTCTATTTAGACAGGAAGAATAAAAAATAAGCTTATTATCTAAATGGTGAGAGATTGCAGAGCTCCGAGATGCAGAGAGATCCGGGTGTCCTAGTGCATCAATCACAAAAGGTTAGTATGCAGGAGCAGCAAGTAATTAGCAAAGCTAATAGAATATTATTGTTTATTGCAAGGGGAATTGAATACAAGGGTAGGGAGATTATGCTTCAGTTATACAGGGCATTGGTGAGGCCACCTCTGGAGTACTGTGTACAGTATTGGTCTCCTTATTTAAAGAAAGATGTAAATGCAATGGAGCAGTTCAGAGAAGGGTTACTAGATTAATACCTGGAATGGGCAAGTTGTCTTATGAGAAAAGGCTGGACAGGTTAGGCCTTTCTCGGCTGGAGTTTGGAAGAGTAAGAGGTGACTTGATTGAAACATAACAGATCCTGGGGGACTTGATAGGGTGGATGTGGAAAGGATGGTTCCTCTTGTGGGAGAATCTAGAACTAGGGGCCACTGTTTAAAGATAGAGGGTCACCCATTTAAGAAAGAGATGAGGAATTTTTTTTCTCTCAGAGGGCTGTGAGACTTTGGAATTCTCTTCCTCAAAAGGTGGTTGAGGCAGAGCCTTTGAATTGTCTTTAAGGCAGAAGTAGATAGATTCTTGATAAGCAAGGCGGTGAGAAGTTATCAGGTATTGGCAGGAATGTGAAGTTGAAGTTAAAATTAGATCAGCCATGATCTTATTGAATGTCGGAGCAATCTCGAGGGGCCAAGTGGCCTACTCCTGCTCCTAATTCTTATGTTTGTAAGTTTTTTTTGTGTTCAAAAGCCCTTGACAAGGTTTAGTATCGTGCACTTGTAAATAATCTACAAAATAATGATCTTCCATCAAAATTATGTTCACGGTTATCTAGTTTTCTCTGTTCTGAGCATTCCTTATGAAGCTCTGTTCTTTCACTCACTTTGTTCTTGCTCTGTATCAGTGTCAACCTCAGCATATTATCCACCCATAATCATTCCTGTGATGAGAGTTTCATTTTACATCCAACTTTCTTTAGGTTGCATATCTTCCATATTCATAATCTACATGCCTCTTACAATGGAATAATGGAATAAGTAAACCTTAAACTTTTCAGTATCCTTCAATGGGGTGACAAAAAATTGCACCGCTTTGCAAAACAGAAAGGGAAAAGTATGACTGAATATAACTCTTCCCTGTTATAACGCTTCTGTACTTGTCATGGTGTGATTTTCTGATCATTGAGGTCAATGTACACAGAACTGCAGGCTAGTGGGCAGAAGAATGGGAAGCCAAGGCCAGATTCTACATTTCTCTCAGGCCTAACAGACAGCTAGCAGCTCTTACTTTTGATGGTTCCCTGTTAGTCTTCCTACATCGAGAGATTCTTTGTCTCATTATCTCCCTTGATATTAAATATTTAAATGATCTCAAAAGAACCAAGATCTCCTACATTGCTGACCCTGCTTCCAAAAACCTTCTTAATTCTTGGCATCTCCTTTCCTCACCAAAACTTCTCACGTATTTATAAAGCCCAAGTCCTTTCATGTCTAGAGAGACTAGACCTCTTAGGATTGAATTGTTCAGCTTCATAGCACAAGGAAAAGGCTAGGAAAGGTGTCCGAAACAACGCCTGCTTCACAAAATCCTGGCCCGTTTACTATGCCTTAGATCAGCTGCCAAAACAATAAGTGAACCAACACTTAAATATAGCGGCTTGGAATGTGAAAACACTCTAGGACACTGGGTTAACAAGTAGAGTGAAAAAAAGTGTTGATCAGTAAGGAACTAACAATATGTCAGGGAAATCCAGCTAGCTGAAAAGAATCAGCTGAACGCGGTTGGTGCAGGATACGTCTCCTTCTGCATAGGATGCTCCATAGAAGAAGACAGATTAATTCGGGTAAGCTTTCTTGTGAAATCCAACATGATATCTAAGTATGAAGGTATTCCTAAATAAGTCAGCAACTGCCTGGTGACTATGAGCCTTTCATTCTCCCATAAGGAGAATTCCACGGTTGTTAAGACTATGCACCAACCACAAAAAACTTTGATGAAAGAAAAAGTGAATTCAATGACAATCTACAGTATATCATCTCACAGGTTTCTAAGTAGAACAAACTCATTAACGTGGGTGACTTTAAGGTTCTTGTAGAAGTACCTCCAGTCTTGGAAGGGAATTGCCAGTTAACACGGTACCGGGAAGCACCACTTACATTAAAATAAAACTTCAGTGTGGATGCAAAAAAAGACATAGATACTACTGATTCCGTTTTTACTGCTGGATAACTTCAGGAAAAGCGCTAAGAATAAAACTTGGACTTTTACTGTGCCTTTGTTGATCTGGCAAAGATCTTTGATTGAGTTAGCAGAGAGGACCTCTGGAAAGTAATGGCCAAAGTTAGCTGTGATGAAAAATTTATCCACATGATCTGCCAGTTCCATCATGGTTAGAGTCATGAAAGATGGCAAAGTTGCCAACGATTTCTCTGTCTCCAACGAATGCAATATTGCATTCTAACTTGCACTTTGGTGCATTTTTTGCTTCCACGTCTTTAAGAACCTGGATAAAGGAATGTATTTTTCTTTCAAGGAGGATGGCAGACTATATCATATCCAACACCTGCAATCCAAAACAAAGAGTTTTGAAGGAAGTTTCTGGGATCTCTTGTTTGCTGGTGACTGGTGTCTGCAGAGAAGAAGAACTCCAAGTTAACACAGAGCATTTCTCAGGTGCTTGTAAAACATTTAGCCCAAGTTGTACACCAACCTGCCCCTGGAAAGCCATGCGTACCATCATTTACCCATAGCATTCAATTAACTTTAAAGCACTCTGAGATGCCTAGCAGTCATGGAAGGTGCTTGCTACATAAATGCAAACCTTTCCTTATTTCTTCATCACCCAATATTAATATTGTAGGGCACACATTCTATGCAGTGGACAGGTTTACCAACCATGTATTGTGATGTGCGCCTAGATGATAAAGTGAACAACAGTTTATTTAAATAAAGCCAGCAGTGCTTTTGAAAGGCCCCATGAGAAATTATGGGGGAAAAGGGGCATTGAGCTGATAACAAAACTTGAAGGGTAAATTGGGTCATGTAGTGCCCACGTAAGCACTAGGCAGCTACATTAAATTTGAAAATGGAGTCTGAGATACGCTCGCACACTTCCCATTTTCCATACTCCCATTCTCCAACTCCCCACTCCATCCAACACCCTTGCAAAGCTAAACGCGATATTAAATTGAATGAAAGACACCCTGTCTCTCATTCCCCCACCAGCGCTATTTAAAGAAATCATGAAATAGTTACAGGTTAACTGTTGGATAATTTCTTCTGGCTTACAGTTAAGCACATTTTGAAGGTTTCATACACTTGACTATAGTTTGAATACAGAAAGTGGTCAGGTTGGTCTTGCAGTATACTTTTTGTCATAAAATATATTATGCTGAAAGAAGTTGCTTCCAGACATGGGTGGCCTGGTAGCGATTCCTCCGGGAATTGAACATGACTAGCAAAATGACAAGAGATCACAAAGAGCAGGATAAGCTGCTAGAAGAGGGGTAAGTGGAAGAGGAGGAAGTGCAAGAGGAAACAGAGGAAGAGGAAGGCCGGCTACGACATAGGTAGCCTCTTTTCTCAGGTTCTACATGAACAGCTTATTCTTCAGTGATACCAGTAACCTAAACTGTACCTCCCCCATTCACCAACAGTCCCAGACTCCTCTATCACTGACCATCATACAATCCTCTTTCTCACTGCAAAAAATAGAAACCACCAGGAATTGCAGATTCAAGTCAGATTTTATAAATTCACTCCTTAAATGATGTATACAAAATTAAACTAATCACCCTCGTGCATTTCCTTAGTGTATGCATTCTAAGTGTCTTTAACATTCCTAGTGTTCCTACAAGGTGCTTCCCCAGTGGCTGCAGCATTGGAAGTGGAAGGCTGCTGACCTTCAATTCAGGAGACTGTAGATGGTCTTAGAAAATGACCTCAAGCAGTTTTTTCCCTAGAGATCCTAGCTTCAGATTGCACCATCTTGGCCTGCGCTGCAGCAGGCTGGGATAGCTGGCTGACAGATATGAAGTAGGGTACTGGTGGAATAGCCGAGGAGTGGGAGCAAGAAGGTTGTCATCCTAAGAAAGGTTAACAGCCTTATATCATGGACCCACTTCCATTCTCCCAGGGTGGCACATCAGAAATCCTGGGTATCTGTTGGAAAACAGATTGATGAACTACTGTGACATACTAGAAGCCCGTGTGAACATGGGTATCTCGAGCCACACTGGCAGAGTCTCAGCTTGCAAGGAAATGGGTGAGGCCAGTCAGACCTCTGATGGAAGCTGGAACATTAGCCACCAGATGCTGCATCATGGTGGGTTCCACGAGGGCTAATGGAAGTGACCACTCATTCCCTGTCTAAAAGCATGGGTTCCAAGCTTTGTGCAAAGCCATGCATCACACTGGATTTGGACTCCTCCAAGCTCCTTTTTACTGTGCACCAAGCTAGTTGCGTATACCTATCAGTCTTCTTCAACAGCTTGGACCATCCTCCACCAATATGTCACCTGTGCTATGCTTTCTCACCACCCTGGTTCCTGTGCACTTATGCATATTTTTTATCTTACCATTTTTTTTTCTTTGTTCATGGGATGTGGGCATTGCTGGCTAGGCCAGCGTCCAGGTAAGGATGCCAGATTTCCTTTCACAGAGGGCACTCGTGAACCAGATGGGTTTTTACGGCAATTGACATGGTTTCATGGTAATCATCAAACTTTTAATTCCAGATTTTTATTGAATTCAAATTTCACTACCTGCTGTGGTGGGATTCTCTGGAATACTAGCCCAGCGACACTACCACTATGCCACCGCCTCCCTACTGATTACTGATCCCTCCAGATCCCTGCTCTATCCTAGCCTCAAAGTACTAATGTGTCCATATCTGAGCTGGTGCTGCAAGAATAGGAGGGAGTGACAGTGTCTCTTCCCCCTCTGATTAGGAATGCCCCAATGTTTGTGAAATGAAAAAACTCAGCAGGTCTGGCAGCATCTGCAGGAAGAAAAAGAGAGTTAACGTTTCAAGTCCAGTATGACTCTTCTTTGCAACTGAAGAGTTCTGAAGAGTTATATTGCAATTGAAACATTAACACTGTTTCTCCCTCTACAGATGCTGCCAGACCTGCTGAGTTTTTCCAGCACTTTTTGTTTTTATTTCAGAGTTCCAGCATCTGCATTATTTTGTTTTTTTCCAATTCTTGAGTATTTGAAATCAAGAACAGACAACGGTTGAATTGTGATGAGGACACAGGAGAACATAAGAGGTGCATGCTTACACCACCAGCAACTTATGAGTCAGAAGAGTTGTGGGTGAAGGAGAAGTGGGAAGATAGAAGAAGGATTAGGTGTGCAGAAAACCTCATCATCATTAATACCACGAATGCTGCCAGCGGCTACAGTTTCAGTGATGACCCTTCCTCTAATAGCTAGCACTGTCTCTTTCATGGGAATAAAAAAAGTCTTCCTCTAGTCCTTTGATGTACCTCTTGTGATGCATCAGCTTCTCTAGCAGTGAAGAGACAAGTGTGTTGGTGAGCAGCCTGTGATATGTTTGAGTGGTATAGCCATCTTGATTAAATACTTGCCAGCTTGTGTAAGCTGTGAGTTGTGGGAGTGAGTCTTACAACTGTACTCCTGTGTGTGGGGGTGTGGTGAAACATATGAATTAAAAAATTGAGTACTGATTGATAGAGATTCTTTGTAGGTGATGATGGGAATGCATTGAATTGAGCAATGAATAAGGCTAGTGGTGCAGTTAGCAGGATACGCCATTTGAGGAATGAATTTGCGCATCTTGACAACTCAAGTCAGATCATGTTGTTGGGACTACATAAGAACATAAGAAATAGGAGCAGGAACAGGCCTTTCATCCCTCAAATCTACTCCACCATTCAGTAAGATTGGGAAATGGCTGCACATGTGCAGTTCGGGTGTTTTTACGTTCTTTGAGACATCTGCACGTGTGCTGGCCGGGAAATGGCTGCACATGTGCAGTTTGTTTATTTTCATGTCTTTAGGTTGGGAACCGGCACTGTGCACATGTGCAGAAGAAAAGTAAATAAAGAAGTGAAACGACATAACATTGCAGGTCAGGTGACCTGGAACTGGAGCACGATTCCAGAGGAAGATGTCCCAGGGAGCAGGCACAGGGAGGGAGACAGGGAGAGGTCCCAGAAGGATGTCCCAGACAGGGACAAAGACAGGGATCAGAAACAGTCCCAGAAAACAGTTCCAGGTAAGGGACAAGGGCAGGGATTAGAAACAGATCCTGCTAAGTAAAGTTGAGGGAAAGGAGCAGAACAATAGGCTCCGAATTAAAGAGAGAGAGAGACTTGAAGCGAAGTGGGCTTGAGAGAAGCTCTGAAGATCTGAGGGGGCAGCCAAGGTTGGTGACTCCTTACTGCAGGCCTTTTGGAGTAGTGGTGTTCTGCTTGGCACAGCCGAAGATCTGAAAATGTGCTTGGAAAGTGAAGCTTGAGTGTACTAGGAGATCCAGGGCAGAGCGATGTTTGGAGAGAATTCCAAGGTGAGTTCTTCAAATGTGGAGATTGGAAACCGTCGCGAGAACGACAGTTTTTCAGTGAGATCGGTTGGCTTACAGTTTGAGAAGTGTTGAGAAATCCATGGAATCTGCTTTGGTTGCATCTATCATTTACTTTGCAGTGTGGTGTATCTGACCACTGTTCACTTGTTAATGCACATGTACTGCATACGTACCCTGAATATTAGAGTATAAGGCAGTTATGGTAAATTGTTTTATCTTTCTGAATTTGTATGGGGCTGAAAAATATGGCTGGGGTGAAAGAATAGTGAATATTTGAATCTTTTTCTTGCGTTTGTATCAAAACCTTTACAACCTTTTTGTCTGGTGTAATATAGTTCATTTTTCTTGTTTAATAAATGTTTTACTCTTTGTGTTAAAAGCTCATCAGCAGACTCCTGTGAATTTGTTCAGTAACTTTCCTCCACTGTTTCAGAAAAACATAAAAGTTAGGATCTATCAAGCCAGGTTTCACTCTGGAATCTGACTTGTCTAGAATTAACATCAGCTGGATTGTAACAAAACCGTGATCCCCACACTCATTTTCCGGTCTTAGCCAAATTTAACCCCATTGCCTAGAGTGCACTAGTTATAAATAACATCCTTACTGTATGGGCAGAATCTTCCGGTCAACGTGCGGGGCGGGCCCAACACACTGACGCGTAAAACTATGCACGATGACATCGGGCGTGCGCCCCGACATCATCACATGTCATCTTGCTATTTCATTCAGCGGGTGCGCGCCGGAGTCAGCTGCACGCCCACTGAAATGTCAACGGCCTCTTAAGGCCATTAAGGAAGTAATTAAAGTAGTTAAGAATGCTGCCTGTCCAACCTTAAAGTTGGTGGGCACGTGAAAAGCCCAAGTGGCCTTCACGTTTTTCAGGAAACCTCATCCACTTCTATCATTGAAGATTAAGAAAATGCGACGGTGGCACAAGAGGAGGTACTGAAGGAAGCAATTGTCAGACATAGAAGTATAATAATAAAGATGCAGCTAAGGTAGGCAGCTCACAATTCAAAAGTTTGATATCACATTATCAAAGAGGGTTCTATAATTTGCAATAAAGGCTAATATTCTACGTGCATTTCTTGTGAACAATGGACTTTACAAAATATAGGAGACTGCATTAATTGAAGATAAGTTAGGTTGTCATCATCAATAACAATGAACAAATCATCAACAACATCTTCTCACATTCAGCTGCCAATCATGCTATTGCAATCTTTGTTTAGAATAATGCTATTATTGTGATTGCTCCTCGGAACTTTCTCTCATTCCTCCTAAAATCCAAATATTCCATCCTACAAGTTGTTCATGCTCCCTGTATCCTTATTATCCCAAATAGTGACATATCACAGTGTCTCTTAGTTTAACTAATTATTTACCAAGGTCTCAGAACTTTACCTCCCTGACTTCTTATCTTTCTATAATTTATAGGTCTTAATGCCAAAGCACAGCAACACTTAATCAATCTTACTTGAATTTTCTTATCTTCTCTCCCATTATTTTCAACCTCAAGATTGCATGCATAGATGCCGGACATTGCTGCCCAATTTACCCCTCAATAACAGTCAACATGGATGGCTTCATGCCACAATAATTTCTGCCACAAAATCTGGGCCACGTTAATTATTGACGTGCTTGACTAATTTACTAGAGTTTTCAGATACAATGATTTAAATATCTGACAAGACTAGGAGCAGAGATGAATGGTTATAATAAAGTGTCCTGGAATACTGGAAATGGAATTGTGATTCAGAAGCAAGAACATAGGAGCAGTAGTAGATATTCAGCCCTCCTTTGATCCTGTTCCAGCACTCAATGAGATCATGGTTAATCTGTGCCCTAACTCAATTTATTCACCTTGGGTCCATAACCCTTAATACTTTTGGCTGGCAAAAATAGATCAAATTCTATTTAAAATTATTAATGAAGCTAGGATTTACTATTATTTCGAGAGACAGAGTTCCATCCTTCTAACGCCCTTTCTGTGAAGAAGCCATTAAAAGGAACTTTGGAGATGGTGGTGCAGTGGTAATGTCACTGGACTAGTAATCCAGAAACCCAGGCTAAAGCATTGGGGACACAGGTTCAAATCACACTGCAATAGCCGGGGGTATTTAAATTCAATCAATGAATAAATCTGGAACTAAAAGCAGGTCTTAATAATGGTGACCATGGAAGTATCATCGATTGTCATAAAAACAGGCCTGTTTCAATACTATATTTCAGGGAGGGAAATCTGCTGTCCTTACCTTGTCGAGCCAACATGTGACTACAGACCCAGAGTAATGTGGCTGACTCTTAGCTTCCCTCTGAAATGGCCTAGCATGCCACTCAATGGAAATTAGGTAGTCAACAAACGCTGGCCTTGCTAGCGATCTCTACACTCTATGAAAGAATATGAAAAGAAGAATCCCCTAAACACTGTTGAAACCCTTAGCTGAAGGCGTGGTGGTGAAAGGTGCGGCGGCAGGACTACCCACCTATAAGCAGTGGGTAATTAATTAAGTGGGTTAAATGGCCACTGATGCAAGATCCAAGTCCGTGGCACCACGGGTGGCTCAACTACACAGGAGGGGAGGAAGAAGAGTGGTAGATCAAAGGTGATAGGGGATTTGTTAGTTAGGGGAACAGACAGGCACTTCTGCGGCCATAGATGTGACTCCAAGGTGGTGTGTTGCCTCCCTGGTGCCAGGGTCAAGGATGTCACAGAGCGGCTGCAAGACATTATTCTGGGAGAGGGTGAATAGCCAGAGGTTGTGGTCCATATTGGTACAAATGTCATAGGTAGAAAGAGGGATGAGGTCCTGAAAGCAGATTTTAGGGAGTTAGGAAAGAAATTAAAAAGGAGGATCTCAAAAGCAGTAATCCCAAGTTTATTCCCAGTGCCACATGCTAGAGAGCATGAGGAGGATCAAGCGATTGAACACGTGGCTGGAGAATTAGTGTAGGAGGGAGGGCATCAGATTTCTGAGGTATTGGGACTGGTTCTGGGGGAAGTGGGACCTATACAAGATGAATAGGTTGCACCTTAGCAGGACCAGGAATAACATCCTCACAGGGAGATTTGCTAGTGCTGTTGGGAAGGGTTTAAACTAGATTGGCAGGAGGATGGGAACCTGAGAGGGAGTTCAGATTGGAGGGAAGCAAAACTAGTATCAGGCAGTAGAAAAGTCGTAAGTGGAATTAGGAGGCAAATGAAGCAAAGGCAAACTTCAAATAGGGACCTATACAAGATGAATGGGTTAAAAAGACTTAAGTTAAGGGCACTCTATCTGAACGCAAGCAGCATTCACAACAAAGTGGATGATTTGAAGGCACAAATCAAGGTAAATGGGTATGATATAATTTCCATTATGGAGATGTGGTTACAGGGTGACTGAGACCAGGAACTGAATATTCAAGGATATTTGTCATTTAGGAAGGAAAGGCAAAAAGGAAAAGGACCTGAGGTAACACTTTTAATAACGGACAGGTACATTAGTGAGAGAGGATCTTAGATTGAAAGATCAAGATGCAGAATCAGTTTTGGTGAAGCTAAGAAACAGCAGAGGGCAGCACACATTGGTGGGAGTTGTTTATAGGACACCATGCTGTAGTGATAATGTTGGGCACAGAGTAAATCAGGAAATTAGGGATGCATGTAGTATTGGTAATACAACAATAATGGACAATTTCAATTTAGATATACACTGAGTAAAAGTGCTAATGCTGTGGAGGATGAATTCCTGGGGTGTGTACAAGATGGGTTTCTGGAGCAGTACATTGAAGAACCAACAAGGGATCAGGCTATTTTAGATTTACTATTATGTAATGAGAAAGGGCTAATTAATTACTTTGCTGAAAAGGAACCTTTAAGAAATAGTGACCATAATATGATAGAATTTTACATTAAGTTTGAAAGTGATATTGTTCATTCTGAAACTAGGGTCTTAAATCTGAACAAAGGAAACTATGAAGGTATGAGGTGCAAGTTGGCTATGGTGGATTGGGAAAATACACTAAAAATTTGACGGTAGACAGAGACAGTGGCTAGTATTTAAAGTACTTAATCACATGGTCTAAAATAAATACACATTCCTCTAAGACACAAAAACCCAACTGGAATGGTAAATCAACAGTGCTTAACAAAAAAAGTTAAAGACTGCATTAGGTCAAAGAAAGTTTTTTTCATTCATGGGATGTGGGTGTCAATGGCTAAGCCAACATTTATTGCCCATCCCTATTGCCCTTGAGAAGGTGGTGGTGAGCTGCCTTCTTGAACCATTGCAGTCCATGTGGTGTCAGTACATCCACAGTGCCGTTGGGGAGGGAGTTCCAGGATTTTGACTCAGCAACAGTGGCTTATAAGGCTGCCAGAAAAAGTGCTAAACCCAAGGATTGGGAGCAGTTTAGAATCCAGTAAAGGAGGACCAAGAAACTGATAAAGGGGAGTGAGAATATGAATGCAACCTAGCGAGAAACATAAAGGCAGATTGTAAAAGCTTCTTTGGATATGTGAAAAGGAAAAGATTAGCAAGGACAAATGTCAGATGGCTACAAGAACAGGTCAGAGGCTAGGAATCCTGCGGCGAGTAACTCAGCTCCTAACTCCCCAAAACCTGTCCACCATCTACAAGGCACAAGTCAGGAGTTTCATGGAATACTCTCCACTTGCCTGGATGAGTGCAGCTCCAACAACACTCAAGAAGCTTGACACCAACCAGGACAAAGCAACCCGCTTGACTGGTACACCATCCACAAATATTCATGCCCTCTATCACCAACACACAGTGGCAGCAGTGTGTACCATCTGCAAGATGCACTGCAGGAACTCACCAAGACTCCTTAGACAGCACCTTCCAAACCCATGACCACAACCATCTAGCAGGACAAGGGCAGCAGAGACATGGGAATATCTCTGCCTGGAAGTTCCCCAACCAAGCCACTTGCAATCCTGACTTGGAAATATATTGCCGTTCCTTCACTGTTGCTGGGTCAAAATCCTGGAACTTCCTCCTTAACAGCATTGTGGGTGTACCTACACATGGACTGCAGTGGTTCAAGAAGGCAGCTCACCACCACCTTCTCAAGGGCAATTATAGATGGGCAATAAAAGCTGGCCTAGCAAGTGATGCCCACATCCCATAAAGAATTTTTTTTTTAATTCAAGCAGAGACAAGAGAATTTATAATGGAGAACAGGGAAATGGTGGAAAAACTAAGCAATTACTTTGTGTCTGTCTTCACGGAGCAAGATACCGAAAATCTCCCAAAAATATTAGGGAACCAAGGGTCTTGTGAAAATGAGGAGCTGAAAGAAATTAGTATTAATAAAGAGGTAGTACTCAAAAAATTAATTAGATTGAAGGTTGATAAATCCCCTAAACCTGATGAACTACATCCCAGAATATTGAAGGAGGTGGCTATAAAGATTGTGGGTGCATTGTTGGTTATCTTTTAAAGTTCTATAGATTCTGGAAAGGCTCCTGCAGGCTGGAATGTAGCAAATGTAATCCCACTATTTTGAAGAAGGGAGGGAGAGAGAAAATGGAAAACTACAGACCTGTTAGTTTGGCATCAGTGGTAGGGAAAATGTTAGAATCTATAAGGATGTGATAAATAGACACTTAGAAAATAATGATACGATTGGACAGAGTCAACATGGATTTATGAAAGGGAACTCATGTTAGAAAAACATGATTGGAGTTTTTTGAGGATGTTCTTTGCAGCATAAATAAAGGAGAACCAGTGGATAAGGTGTATTTGGATTTTCAGAAAGCTTTTAATAAGATCCCACACAGGAGTTTAGTAAACAAAATTAGATCACATGGGATTGAGGATAATATGCTGGTTTGGACTGAGAATTTGTTAACAAACAGCAAACCGAGAGTAAACGGGTCATTCTCGGATGGCAGGCTGTCATGAGTGGGGTACCGCAAGGATCAGTGCTGGGCTAGAGCTGTTCACAATCTATATAAATGATTTAGATGTAGGGACCAAACGTAATATTTCCAAATTTGCTGATGACACAAAACTAGGTGGGAACGTAAGTTGTGAGGAGGACGCAAGAAGGGTTCAAGATGATGTGGGCAGGCTAAGTGAATGAGCAAGAACGTGGCAGATGGAATATAATGCGAATAATTGTGAAGTTATCCACTTTGGTAGAAAAAATAGAAAGGCAGAGTATTTTTTAAATGGTGAGAGGTTAGGAAGTGTTGATGTCCAAAGGGACATTGGTGTGCTTGTTCATGAGTCACTAAAATTTAGCAGTCAGATACAGCAAGTAGTTAGGAAGGCAAGTGGTATGTTGGCCTTCATCACAAGAGGATTGAAATACAGGAGTAAAGATGCTTTGCCACAATTGTATAGAGCCTTGGTGAGACCGCACCTGGAGCATTGTTTACAGTTTTAGTCTCCTTATCTAAGGAAGGATATACTTGCCACAGAGGGAGTGCAATGAGGAAACTGGGCATGTGTTCTCTAGAGTTTTGAAGAATGAGAGGTGACCTCATTGAAACTAACAGAAGTCTTACAGCTGTGACAGGGTAGATGTAGATAAGATGTTTCCCTAGTTGGTGAGTCTAGAACCAGGGGACACAATCTCAGAATAAGGGGCTAGCCATTTAAGGCTGAGATGAGGAGGAATTTCTTCACTCAGGGGGTGGTGAATCTTTGAAATTCCCTACTGCAGAGGCCTGTGGAAGCTCAATCATTGAATCAGAGCAGGCTCAACGAGCCAAATGGCCTACTCCTGATCATATGGCAACTCACTAAGGCTCTTTCAACAGCACCTTCCAAACCTATAACCTCTACCACCTAGAAGGACAAGGGAGCAGATGCATGGGAGCACCACCACCTGCATGTTCCCCTTCAAGCCACACACTATCCTGACTTTAAACTATATGCCATTCCTTCACTGATCCTGGGTCAAAATACTGAAACTCTCTTCCTAACAGCACTATGGGCATATCTACTCCACGTGAACAGCAGCAGTTCATGAAGGCAGCTCACCACCACCTTCTGAAAGGTAATTAGGGATGGCAATAAAAATGCAAGCCCCACGTCCTGTGAAAGAATAAAAACAATGCTCCTATGCTCCTATTGTCAGAAGCCAACTTGATTTTTTCAGTTGGCCTCTGGGCCTCCCAAGGCATCAGTGACTAGGCAGCTGTATGGACTAGAGGTGGCTTCCTGACAGACAGTTGGGGGGCTGGGGGAAAGGAGGGGCACTAATTCAGGATGGCCTTGAGGCCCTTCCCACCTGCCTAGCTCCCAGCACCTCCATAATGGTGAATCAGCTGCAAAGGGCAATTCTTATTTAAAATTTTAACAAGTTGGAGAGAGGTCACCTCCATCCTGAGTTGAGGAATCTGCTTTCTCTCTTAACCTAAAAATATAGTCTGCTGCTTCTTCTGAGCTGCACGACCTCCTATTGGCTCTTCAGCTTTGAGAGCCAACCTCCCATCCTTAACTGGACAGCCAGCCCACCCTCTGGCCACTAATTGGCCAATTCAGGGAAAATCACTGCCAGGTGACTGTTCCCCACACAATGCGGGGTTGTGACTTCCATTTCACTCTGCTGCTCAGGGTCCTGACCCAAAACCCAAAATGCTGCACCCCTATTTCTAATATATGTTTCTGAGCAGTTTGAGGTCTTTGAGTGTTGTTCTATTACAGGTGCTATATAAAATGCAAGTTGTTGAATGAATGATTTGAATGATGGTATTGAAATCAAGAACAAAAATTTACCTTGATTCTAACATCAAAGCAAAGACAATGGGCTGGATTTTTGCTACCAAGGCAAGGAGCCCAGGTCGAGAATTTTCCTGACTCAGCAGACCCGCCTCAGTGAAAAGAGACATGTTACAACCCATATTCCCTCAGGGGAGACGGTTCAATAGAGTCATGCTTGCTGACCCCAGTTTGTAGGTGGCCATGGGGGCAGGCAAGATCCAAGGTGGGCTGGTTAGAAGGCCTGCCTTGGTTCTTTAGGATTTTGTCCCAGCTGTATTAAAAGCAGTTAGGCCCACTTGCCCTTGCCCCTCACACCCCCTCACCCACCTCCCATGGGCTCCTCCATGGTCCGATGCCTATTCACCCAGAATGCATATGCATAGAATCAATGAGCTATATAATAACAATAGCAAGTGTTGAAATGCTGAGAAAAATAACACATATTCAGAAATCTTCTCAGGATTTCAACACTCGCCATTGATATTATATGGTTCAAAGAATTCCAATAAATTGGTTAAACATGATTTCCCTTTCACAAAACAATGTTGACTCTGCCTGATTATCTTGAATTTTTGCAAGTGCTCTGCTATATTGTCTTTAATAATAGCTTCTAACATTTTCCCTATGACAGATGTTAAGCTAACTGGCCTGTAGTTTCCTGCTTCCTGTGTCTCTCCCTTTTTGAATAAAGGAGTTACATTCGCTACTTTCCCCAAATCTAGGGAATTTTTGAAAATTAAAACGAACGCATCAACTATCTCACTAGCCACTTCTTTTAAGGTCATAGGGTGAAGTCCTGGGGTCTTGTCAGCCCACAGCTCCAACAATTTACTTAATACCACTTCCCAGGTGATTATAATTTTCTTGAGTTCTACCCTCTCTTCCATTTCCTAATTTACAGCTCTTTCTGGGGTGTTACTTGTATCCTCTGTACTGGAGCCCAATGCAAAATATCTGTTCAATTCATCTGCCATCTCTTTATTTCCCATTAATAAATCCCCAGACTCAAAAGATAAATAAGGAAGGAATTGGACTAAAAGCAGAAAATGATAATTATGTGTAGCAAGCCCATTAATGTCTAAACAGAAGCTGGGAACTCTGTGGTGAAAAGCTCAACTCCTGCCTCCCCAAAGCCTATTCACCACCTACAAGGCACAAGTGAGAAGTGTAATGAAATACTCTCCGTTTGCCTGAATGAGTTCAGCTCTAACAACACTTAAGAAACTCAACACTATCCAAGCCATAGCAGCCAACTTGATTGGCACAGCAAGTCACCAATGTTCCTTCAGCAGCACATTCCAAATCCACACCTAGAAGGACAGGAGCAGCTAGTGCATGGGGACACCATCCACCAACTTTAGCATTCATTCTGTCCGCCAATGGCGCCTAGCAGCAGCAATGTGTACCAACCACAAGATGGACTGCAGCAACTCATGAAAGCACCTTCCAGACCTGTACCTAAAAGGGCAAGAAAGCTGGCGCCTGGAAACAACACGAGAGGGAACTCTAAAGTTGGTGGATGGTGTTCCCATGTGCCAGCTGTAAGTTTCCCTCCAGGCCACACACCATTCCAACTTGGAACTCGTATGACTGACTTGACCTTCCTTTTCATTGGGTCAAAATCCTAGAACTCCCCCCCTAGCAGGAACGTGGGACTACCTAAATCATATGGACTGCAGTAGTTCAAGAAGGTGACACACCATCTTCTCAAGGACAATTAGGGATGGGCAATATATGCTGGCTTTGCAAGTAATATCTACATCCATGAACAAAAATTTTAAAAATGGCCAATGTTTTGGGTACAGATCTCTCTTCAGAAATGAAGTACTGGGCTGCTTTACCAGGTAAACAGGATACAAATCATATGTGATGAAGTTGATATGGGAAAAGACATTGGCAAACTTCTTTTGAGTATACTGGTCACAATACAGAGAGCCAAATAGTATAACAAAAACATAATCATGACTGTGGGGTCGACCACCATACACAGCTTGCCATCTTCAGAATCAACTACTCCAATACTCTCGTGGTTGGCCTCCAATCCCCCATTCTCTTTATAACTCAGCACACTTAAAACCCTGGTGCAAGTGTCTAATTGCACAAGTGCCACTGATTTATCATACCTATACTCACTGACCAACATTGGCTTTTAGTCCCTCAATGTGTCAAACATTATTTTCTTATCTTTGGATTTGAGTATGTCCATAGACTTGCCCATGACAATCTCTACACCCTCCTCTAGCTCTATAAAGCCTCCTGAACTCCCCATGCTTCCAATTCCAGTACCTAATGCAACCCCTCCTTCTATCCATCATTGAGAGCCATGCCTTCAGTCAGCTAGGTCCCAATTTCAGTTTTTTCCTCCAGTTCTCTGCTTCCTTAAATTTCCACTCTGACCAAGTTTTGGGTCAGCTCTCATAACATCTTCTTTGGCTTTATATTGATTCCTTCCTCATAATAATGTTAAACGCCTTAGTACATTGTACTATGTTAAAGATGTTTTATATAATTATATTCAAATGACCTAGCCTCAACTGCTTTTTGGGAGAAGATAGTTCCAGATTCTCACTACCCTTTGTGTGAAAAAATGTTTTCTGACATTGCCCTTGAGTGAACGACCATGCTAATTTTAAAGTGATGCTCTCTTGTTCTAGGCTCTCCCACCATAGGAGATAGTTTCTATTGACCCTATTAAATCATTTAATCATCTTAAACACCTCAATTAGATCACACCTTAATCCTCTATATTCAAGAGAATGCAAGACTAATACAGCCTATCCTCATAATTTAACCATTTTAGCCCTAGTATCATTCTGGTAAAATAAAAACAAAGTGCTGGAAAAACTAGGTGGTCTGGCGGCATCTGTGGAGAGGGAAATAGAGTTAACGTTTAAAGTCCAATATGACTTTTCTTCTGTTTCTCTTTCTACAGGCACTGCCAGACCTGCTGAGTTTTACCAGAACTTTCTGCTTTTACTTCAGATTTCCAGCATCCGTAGTATTTTGCTTTTATCATTCTGGTGAATCTGCACGGTACCTTTCCAAGGCCAATATATATTTCCTGAGGTGTGCTGCCCAGAATTGAATGCAAAACTCCAGGCAGGATTTAAACAGAACTCTGTACAGCTATAACATAATTTTCACCCCTTTGCATTCCAGTCTCTGAAGATAAAGGCAACATTTTATTAGCCTTTAAATTAGATACCTGTCCTCTATCTTTTAATGATCTCTGTACTGGGATGCCTAAATATTTCTGCTCAACCACAAATCCTAGCTTCTCACATTTGCAAAATACTCAGATCGATCTCTTTTGAGTCAAAAGTTGATGACTTCACACTATTCCACATTGAACCTCATTTGTCACAGTTTTGCCAATTCACTTATCTATCAATGTCCCTTTACAAGTTTCTGCTCTTATATACATTGACAACGGTGCCACCTAACTTAGTATCATCAGCAAACTCAGATAGTGGCTCTCGATTCCTTTATCTAAGTCATTTATGAGAACATGAAAAGCCATGCCCCCACAACAGACCTCTGTGGAGCACCACTATTCACTTCCAGTCAATTTGAGTACATACCCACTATCCCCAGTTGCTTTCTCCTAAGAGGTAATTCAGACACAAAACATTCTACACAACATATTTATAAATATTTATAAAATAATTTGCCATAGTGCCAAGTAGCATAAATATGATTCTGGAATAAAACAGGATTGAATAGTATGACGACACTGCAGGAAGATGGGATTGAGTTCAACCAAAAAAAAATCTTTGTTAAAGTGGACTTTTCCTGTTCTTAAAAGGTCCTGGGGAAAACTTATATTAGGCTGGTAATTGGGTGCAGAGATGCAGGCAGTACATAAATGTTGCGCTGTCTGTGAATTTAAATGACAGTAGTGTGCAGCAGTGTAGCTCCAAAAATCTGAATGCTTTGCTAGAAAATGTTCAATAACCTCACCTGATTAATGAAAGTGAGCAAATGCATCTTCACATGCCACATTCTTAAAAATGAACCTCTAGCCTCACTCACTACTCCCTCGCAACAGTCTCTATCAAGCATGGCTCATGTCCAAGATTCGTTGTCTCACCTTACTTAGCATGCTTAGCACTGATGCCAGCCTCACATCCACATCTCACAGCTTGCACAAATTTCCATCTATTCAACTGTGGCAGGCACATCACCCAAACACACTGCACCACACTCCCTGACATAATTCCCTTGCTCTTGCAGGACAGGATGGCCCATAATCAGTTGCAGGAACACCTAAACAGTGGGAGAAAGGAACGGTTGCACTGTTGCTGCCATGGAGGAGACAGTGCTGGCACAAGCAGAAGTCACCTAAATGATCTGAGGTCACAAAATTTCAGCTTAACGCCATGCAGGTGCAGACTGCTGCCATCATGGTTGCAGATGCCAGTGACCAAATGGGTTTTCAGGGTTCAACAATCGATGCTCCAGCAGATTAAAGGATAGCTGAGACATCACTCACTGGAGTAACAATTGCTCTGTGGAGCACAAGTCTGCTGGCCTCTTTCAGGAGGACAGTATTCGTGCTCCCACCACTGCAACACTTGCCCTGCTGTTGTGTATTTCCCTGACTGTTACTGCCTATGCTGAGGTGTTGTAGTCCAAAGCCCTGCCTTTAAGGCCCAGGACTCCCCCACTGAAAGTCAGAAGCTTTCCACCAGTCATGCTGCAGCCACTGGGTAGTACTGCGCAGGAGCACTAGGCAAGGAAAAGGCAATCATCTGCATGACAGACCCTAATGGATTGCACAAGGGTGGTTAGTTGACTTTTGCATGGATTATTGGAAGTTTATTGGAGAAAGTTGGCATGAAATGTTTGTTTTAGGATGGTTTTTATTTCAATATTTTGGCAAAGAGAACACTGACGGTAACAGAGGGATGTTAAGGTAAGGGGCTGCTGGTAGAATAGGGATTGAGGGTTGGGTTCACGGGAACTACAGTCGAATGAGACTCTTAGGGCAGCTTGACCAGAACAGGATCTGTCAGCTGCCTTCTCCCTTCCTGCTCCTCCACCTTCTCCCCCTCCTGGTGGCAAGGGATCTGCCCTCATGATGACCAGGTTCCGAAGGATATAGAGCACCAAGAGTTGGGACATATGCTTTGACGAGTACTGCAGGGCTCCTCCAGAGTGGTCCAGGCAGCAGAATAATTGCTTCAAGTCAACATGATGTTTCGCATGACAGCATAGCTCTGATTGTACGTGTGATGGCATGATTGGACGACAGGAGCAGAGTCATGAGCCAGGTTTAAAGCAGATAGCTTTTATATCGAAGCAGAAACCATCTTGAGTATTGCTGAGAAAGGACATGAGAAGAGAGTGCTGAATGGTTGGCAAGTGGACTCTGATTGGTAGAGGCATTGCCATGGAGAATGCACCAATTAATGGTGACTGACAGTTAACTGACAAGCCTTGTTTGAAATGTTGAACCAGGCGGCTTGACTCTGATTGGTCAAGGCATTTCCTGAGGAATGAACCAGTGAATGGCTATCACTTGTGTTGTTAGCTGTAATAGGCACAATGTGTGTATATGTTCTTTCTGTCTGCAAAGAACAGGGCCTGTATATTAATATATGTAGCTTCCAGTACACGCAAATGCACCACACTGTGAGTCCGACTAACAACCTTAATTTGGCTGTGAGTGTAATTTTTAGCACACTGGGGATTAGTTAGCATATGTTGCCCAATCGCTGAATCACATCTAATGTTGGACACCATGTTTTGAGCTTCGCAAGCACGGGCTGGTTGAGTATGGTCTGTATCTTGCCCATTGCAACCAGCAGAAGGGACATGCTGTTTGATATGATCTGCCAGTCTTTGGAACGTAGAGCCTATATATCTAGCATCACACTGGCACTGAAATTCATATACCACATTGTCCTGATTGTCCTGATGAATGCAAGATGAAAAGCTTTGACAAAATGTATTTTTTCAGCAATACTCAATTCTGTACTAGAAACCCTCTTGTTTAATGTGGTGGCTGAAAGACTGAGGGAACAGCAGACTGGCGCAAAACAAAATCTTCATGACTATGGGTAGAATAGCAGACATTCACCAGCATGATAGGCTGAGCGTGGTCACATACCAAACACATATTCAGAGAGTTTTTAGTACATCTCAGCATTGAAATGCGATGCCCACAAAGCTATGTGTATGCAATCGATGACACCCTACCATGGGGATGGCTGCTATCCTGGCAAAGCCATGTGCATGCTCCATCTGCTTCTCTCTATTCAAAACACACAGTGAACTCACCTCTCCTGGCATCGAGAACAGCTGTCATGGTACTGACACAGCAGCTGACTGCAAACTGGGAACTGTTACCGATATTGCCTTCTCCAGCCTGGAAGGATCCTGTCACAAAGAAATTTAGGCCGCACTCACCTTCATAGCCATTGGCAGTGCTGTCTTCACTTTGCTCTAAGGCTGGGGGGTCTGGCTGCAAGAAGTGAGGCAGGGTTTTGTAAGCAACTCCTTCACAAACCAGAGTGAGCGCACACACTGCTCCCGGCTTAGGCTGTGGTAAGAAAAGTGCTCCAAAAGTATAACCCAAAAAGAGTAAGGCCTCCTGTTGTGAGTCCTCTGGTCATGAGCAGCTTTTCCTCTTCTTTGCTACCTTTGCTCTCTCTCAGTCTCATGTTGCAGCCCAACAGGGAATGCAACTATAGCACCCATAGCTGGGAGCCAGTGATCTGACTTGAACCTTTGGAGGCACAGGGCTTTCTTCACATGCAGAATTACTTCCTCTCACCTTCGCCAATTTTACCAACTCTTCCAACTTCCAAGCACTCCCACTCAAACACAGCCTGTAGTTCTGAAGAAGGTCCTTGACCTGAAATGTTAACTCTGTTTCTCTCTCCACAGATGCTGCCAGACCTGCTGAGTAGTTCCATCATTTTCTGTTTTTTATTTTAGATTTCTAATATCTTGGTATTTTGCTTTTGTTCTCTTTATATTCATCCTGGCTCCTTTGCCAATCATCTTAAATTTGTGTCTTCTGGTTACTGATCATTCTTCCAGTGGAAAAAGTTTCTCCCTTATCTCCTCTATCAAAATCCCTTATAATTTTGAACACCTCCATTAAATCTCCCCATAACCTTCCTTGCTCCCAGTTTTTCATGTCTCTTTACAAAACTTAAATACTTCCTCCCTGGTACAATTCCAGTAAATCTCTTTTACACTTTCTCAAAGGCCTAAAGAGTGGTGCCCAGGATTAGACAAAATACTCTAGCTGAACTTATAATGTACGTTGAAAAAAATAAACCTTTAATATGGAGAAGGAGTTGGGCAGTGAGTTGGAGAAAAGCACAGCGCAATGGATGATAGACAGAAGGAGACCAATACAGGATCTGTTTTTAACAAGCTGAAAGTCATGTGAATGGAACAAAGACAACTCTGGCTTTGCCATATGCTATGGTTTCAAAATTTAAAAAATGACAGATGACTGTATGAAGAATAAAGGAAGTTTGTGCAAAATAAAAGATCTTACTAATAAAGAATTTCAACCAACCTGGTATAAACATGGAATGCCCAAGCAACAGAGTATCAGAGTTTATTAACATAATCCCTGACTGCTTCTGACACACTGAGCTAGGGATGACATGAGGACTAACATATTTAATTGCTAATGGCAAAATGCATTTTAGAAACTGAAATCATAGCACCACAATATGACAGCATTCATTACACTATTAAACTTGGTGTGATCAATGGGGAGGAATTGTATTTGTACTGATCAGGCATAAATCAATATGCAAACCAGTGCTCAAGCACAACTTTAAAAGCACCAACTTCAAGGAATGAGAAAAGGGTTTAAACAAATCTACTACAGGGCAGCGCTCAAGAAAATTTCAATTGAGGGTATACTACTGAGCAAGTACAGTAAATAAAGAGCTAGTAAGCATACAATAATAAAGGGAACCCTGATGAATTAATTTAAAAATACATGAAATGAGAAAGAGAATCAAGATATGCAGAAAGAATTTGCATGTCTATAGCACATTTCAAAAACTCAAAACATCCCAAAGCACTTTACTGCTAATTAAATATCTTTGAAGCATAATCACAATGTTAAGGGAGGGAAACAAAGCACCCAATTTGCATGCAGCAAAGTCTCACAAACAGCAATGAAATATATGACAAAATAATCTGTTTTAGCAGTGTTAGTTGATGCATAAATATTGGCCAGGACACCTAGAGAAATCTTCTACTCTTTAAATAGTGAAACCTTTCATCTAAGAACATAGAAAAGGCCTCAGCTTAATGTTTCATAGAAAAAATGCACCTCTAATAATGCAACACTTGCTCAACACTGTATTAAAATGTCAGCCTAGATTAGATTTTCAAATTTCTGGAGTGGGACTTGACCTTCCAACTTGGGGGCAAGAGTGCTATCTTTTAGTCAGAGCGGATACGGATAGCCATGTAGGGGAAAGATAAAGAAAACTATGGGAAAGAATATAGAAAACCTCAAAAAATGTAAAAGAAAATAATCATGACCAAAAGGAAATTGGAACTGATCACAACAGTACAATTCAAACATAATGGTAACAAATTATTCCAATACTACAGACAAATAACCAAAGGAGAATCTCCTCTTGACGTTCAATGACATTACCGTCATTGAATCCCCCGCCATCAACATCTGGAGAGTTACCATTGACCAGAAATTTAACTGGACCAGCCATATAAAGACTGTGACTAAAGAGACAGTGTAGACTCTGGGAATTCTGTGGCAAGTAACTCACCTCCTGACTCCACAAAACCTGTCCACAATCTCCAAGGCACAGCTCAGGAGTATGACAGAATACTCTACACTTGCCTGAATGAGTGCAGCTCCAATAAGCAAGAAGCTCAAGACCATCCAAAACAAAGCAGCCTGCTTGATCGGCACCCCATCTACCAACATAAAATTCCTCCCTCCAACACTGATGCACAGCGGCATCAGTTTGTATCATCCACAGGATGCACTGCAGCAATTTGTCAAGCCTCCATCAACAGCATCCGTCAAACTTGCAACCTCTACCGCCTTGAAGATTTAGGGGCGAAGACTCATGTGGACACCATTAACTGCAAATTCCCTCCAAGTCATACATCACCCTGACTAGGAACTGCATAGCCAGCCGTTCACTAACACTGGACAAAAACTGGAATTTCCTTCTACATGAACTGTAGTGGTTCAAGAAGATGGCTCGCCACAACCTTCTCAAGGGCAACAAATGCTGGCATTGCCAGTTCATGCAGCCATAAATATAAAAAACAAAGGTTGTAAATGGAGTTGAAAGTAGGGAAACAGTTAAAATAATAAATAATTTCTTTCTTCTGTATTCAATTAAGAAAAGGGCTCATCTAAACTTAATGAATTTGACATTGTTTGCAAGGTTTGAAGAAAAATCTGTAAAGTGTTGATAATGTAAATGAGGATAGGCAGACCCCACTGGAGTGAAAGTATGTCAAAATTCTTTTGGCTGGAAAATTGTCCATATCATTCTGTTGTTTAAGAAAGGTGGCAGAGGGGAACCAGGGAATTATGGAGCATTTAGCCTAAGGCCTGTTGAGAAGTTGCTATAGTCTATAGCTAATGGTTAAGCAACTGAACCTTGAAAATTTTCAGCTGATCAGAGAGAGCCAGCATGGATTTGTAAAGGGTAAAGAAATGGACAGGGAATGTCTATGCATAGTTATTTAAATGGGCTTCCCGAAAGTATTCAATTAGACAAATAGTATGAGTAGAAACTGTTAATCTAAAATATTACTTGAAGTTAAACCTGACAAATGGAAAAGAAACAAATTTATATAGAACATTTCATGATCACAGGACATTATCCCAAAGTGCTTTACAGCCAATAAAGTACTTTTCAAATGTAGTCACTATTGTAATATAGCAAATGTGGTAGCCAATATGTGTAGAGCAGGGGTCCACTGGCAACAATGTGATAATGGCTGGATAATCTGCTTTTAGTGAGGCTGGTTGAGGGATAATAACTGGCCAGAACACAGGGACAACTTACAAGCTCCTCTTCAAAATAGCGCCATGCGCATCTGGGAACACAAGGCCTTGACTTTATATCTGAAAAACAATACATCTGAAAGTCCCACACTCTCAGTACGCACTGAAGTACCAGTCTAGATTATATGCTCAAATCATGAAATGGGACCTGAACCCAAAAATTTCTGATTCAAAGGCACGACTGTTACCACTAATTCATGTATGAAACTATTTTTAAAAAGGTGAAAAGTCTAGGAATGACATCAGGAACTGTTCATATAGAGTGATCAATACTTGGGATGGACCTCTAGATAAGGTAATGGTTGCAACATCTCAAGAAACTGAGAGAAGGGTGTGACTTGTAGGGACAAATGCCATATTCTCATCAGAATATGTGAGCAAAAAGGAAAGAAACAAAAATTTGCACTGCAAGGCAAATGTACTGACACTACTTTCAAGCCAGCTGTGTTTTTCTTCAGCTCGGGTAGAAATTAATGTTTCCAAATTAAGGAGTAAGCTGAAACCCAGCCTAAAATGTGAGATTTCAGTGTTGTGAGGCACCTCACCATATGGGCAGTTCTAAGACATCCTATGGGTAGATTTGAGTTTGAACACCAAAATACAGCAATTTTTCAATAGAATTTCTTTCATTATTTAGATCCAGACAATTAGTAAATTTTAGTCTGGTGGTCAAACCAGTACTATTGATTAGTTCAAGTTGCTCTTGCCGCTAAATTAGTAGTCACCTTTTTGAAATCTAAGAAATACTCATTCCTAGGACACACAAATTATGTAAATAATAATTCTCAGGAATACTGTCACTGCATACAGTTGACTTGTTCTGATACTTACAGGGTGTTGAATATGTATGATGACCCTCTGATGAATGGCACATTATCCAGCTGGTGCCATTTCCCAGCCCCAATGCAGGATAGCAGCCAAGAAGTACAGGTGCACAAAATGGGGCAGGAGGCATTCTGGGACTCTGTGTTCTCTGTGGCAGTTTGCATTAGACCAATATAAAGATGTCTATAAAGCAGCAGTACCACTAAGACATGGGCCACTGCCATATTTTATACCCTAACTGGTGAACCCACACCTGGGCGACCGGGCCAGTCGGTGCCCGATGCCCAGAAATTTGATGTCCAGAATGTAGAAGGAAGAACTTACAACAGGATGCCTGGAATCTGATCGCAAATAAGGTGCTGGATCTGGCACCCAGTAAAGAATTTCCAAGTCTTAAAGCCCAGTGGTGGTTCCTCTGTGCCCAGGTAAAGCCACCTGTTGACTGAGGCTTGAGACGTTGGGCCCAATGAAAGTGCAACCTGGAACTACAGAGGGAAGCCTTGACGCCTCGGAGATCGGAGGGCCTGAGTCTCGGTGAGCGAGCCCAGGCCTCCCCGTCCGTGTCTGGGAAGCTCGGCCCCTCCTTGACACCCGTGTTGATCGCTCACACCGAGGCCTGGCAGGAGGATTTCAACCCCGTAGGCCCCGATGCCGTTAACACCATTGATGCCATGTCCCCCCGAGTCACTCTCAGGCGCTGCTCCGATTGATGTCTACCTGGTCACCAGATGGCGGTTGCTAGGCAGAGCGTTCCATCCCATTGTGACAACTCCGCCTTGCCACTTTGCGTCAACCTTACAGTGCAGGAGAGCTCACAAACCAAGCAGCATTGAATCCCAGGCAATGGGCTGGGGGAGAACCTTAATGCCCCATCCTTAACCCAACGCAAGGGAAGGGGATTCCTGCTGCTGGCTTAATGTGTCCCCACCGTTACTCAAGAGATGGTCCGTTTCATTTCATACACGCCTATCTCTTCAAGCAGTTGAATGAAGCCACCATGGAATTGGACATTCAGCCAGTTATAGAAACTGTAGGTATATGGATGAAACATTTTGTTTCACAGAGGTTTGATAAATAGTCCATAGTAATTTACAAGGCTAACATTTTTTTAAAAAGACAACATATTCTATTGAGATCCCCTGTGTACTTAACATATCAGCAATTCCACCATTTTCTTAATCTTTTGGGAATTTACATACCTAATGCTGTTTTCCTTCTTTTCCATTTTGTTCTGCGTTCATTTCATACACATTAAGGCTAAATTTTCTTTCTTGGCAGGACATTCACAACCCAGCAACTCTAAAATCTACTTAGCATCCACTTATCTCTGGTCCCTATCCTTAAAACCATTCAAAAGCAGTTGTTCAGAATCTAGCTGAAAAATGTGACAAGAGAGCACAGATGTTCTCTGATGCTGCATTGAAAGCCCAGACACAGATAGTGGTCAGGAAGATGGACCTCCTCTTACCCACAGTAAGCAGCATACTCTCCAGACATCAGCAATGGAAAGATATCAGAAAGAAAATGCCAGGAACTATCATACCAGGACATGTCAGCAATGCTGTAAGAAGTTCAGTGGTCTTACTAGATTAAGCATGGTAAGAATACTGTTTCCTTACTCTTAGCTCACACCTCCAGCACTTACATAATCATAAGAGCCCTCTTCTCCACATTCCTTTGTTCTTATTCAATCACTGCACCACACTTCATGAAACCACTCACTCCTCACATCCTATTACAACCCTACCTTACAGACAACCCACATCTAATATACTGACATCAATCTATTCTCAAATTCTTTAAACACCACATTGGACACTGACTAACATACTCCCCCTTTTCTTGCAGAACAAGGTCACATACAACTCAAGATATCAAGCCTCTCAGCAAACCCTCTCATTCGCTCACAGACAGGGGTCAGAGTTGAGGCCATGGCAGCTAACAATACTGGAAGAAATGTTGTTCAGGTTTTCTTAAAACCTAATCCTATTTGGTCCTTCTAACATTTATCTCACCCTAGACTCTCTGGAAGCCAAGATGCTTTCATCATCCACTTCTCTCTGCTCTCTTTCGCTCTTTACTCGAAAAGCTAATCCTTGTTCCATACTTTCATGTGGAAGATCAGTGTCAGTGGATGAAGAACAAGCCTACTTTCCTGAAGTTGCACTATTCAGGGAGTAGAGGCATTGTTTGAGCTCACCAATTGCTTGTGCATTGATGCAGATAGGTCTGTAACCAGGGAGAATAGATTTAAAGTAATTGGCATAAGTACTAGAGGGGAGTTGAGGAGAATATTTTTTTCGCCCAGAGAGTGGTAGAGGCAGAAACCTTCATCACATTTGAAAGTTAATGGGATAAGCATTTGGAATGTTGTGACATACAGGGTTATGGATCAACAGCTGCAAAGTTGGATTGGGCTGGATAATTCATTGTTGGCTGGCATAGACACAAGGAGCTGAATGATCTAATTTTGTGGCATAAATTTGTAGTCTGTGACTCTTGGACTCTGGGAAAAACAGTGTGCAGGCAAAAGTTATTGCTCTCATTCCACTTAATTTTTGCCCATAGAACAGATATAGTTTTTTCTCTCAGCTTGGCAATTTTCAGTGAACACCCAGCTTTTGAAGAAATCCAGCCGGTGCATGGTGCAGACACATCTTTGCTGTAGTGGTTTGCCAGTATGGTGGTTGCTAAAGTTTGGAAAACCAGATAGGCTAGGGTTAAAATGGGGATAAAAACAAAAAACTGTGCATGCTGGAAATCCAAAACAAAAACAGAATTACCTGGAAAAACTCAGGTCTGGCAGCATCAGCGGAGAAGAGTTGACGTTTCGAGTCCTCATGATCCTTCGACAGAACTAGGTGAATCCAAGGAAGGGGTGAAATATAAGCTGGTTTAAGGTGTGTGTGTGTGGGGAGTGAGTTGGGTGGGGGGAGAGAAGTGGAGGGGGGGTGTGGTTGTAGGGACAAGCAAGCAGTGGTAGAAGCAGATCATCAAAAGATGTCACAGACTCACAGACAACAGAACAAAAGAACACAGGTGTTGAAGTTGGTGATATATATCTAAACGAATGTGCTAATTAAGAATGGATGGTAGGGCACTCAAGGTGTAGCTCTAGTGGGGGTGGGGAGAGCATAAAAGATTTAAAAATATTTAAAAATGATGGAAATAGGTGGGGAAAAAGAAAAATCTATAATTTATTGGAAAAAAAAACAAATGGGGGAAGAAACAGAAAGGGGGTGTGGATGGAGTAGGGAGGTCAAGACCTAAAGTTGTTGAATTCGAATATTGAATTCAACAACTTTAGGTCTTGACCTCCCTCCTCCATCCCCACCCCCTCTCTGTTTCTTCCCCCTTCCTTTTGTTTTTTTCCAATAAATTATAGATTTTTCTTTTTCCCCACCTATTTCCATTATTTTTAAATATTTTTAAAGCTTTTATGCTCCCCCCACCCCCACTAGAGCTACACCTTGAGTGCCCTACCATCCATTCTTAATTAGTACATTCGTTTAGATATATATCACCAACTTCAACACCTATGTGTTCTTTTGTTCTGTTGTCTGAGTCTGTGACATCTTTTGATGATCTGCTTCTATCACTGCTTGCTTGTCCCTACAACCACAGCCCCCCCTCCACTTCTCTCCCCCCACCCAACTCACTCCCCACACACACACCTTAAACCAGCTTATATTTCACCCCTTCCTTGGATTCACCTAGTTCTGTCAAAGGGTCATGAGGACTTGAAACATCAACTCTTTTCTTCTTCGCTGATGCTGCCAGACCTGCTGAGTTTTTCCAGGTAATTCTGTTTTTGTTTAGGGTTAAAATGGGTTTCCTTTGGCTAGGTGAATGGTTTTTTTTTAAAGAACATGGAAAACCTCTTTGAAACACAATTTAATGCAGAGTATTGCTGAAAAGAGAGACATGTTACCAAAGCTTTTTGTCTTGCACTCATCAGGACAAACTCAAGAATGCCAGATTTCAAACAATCACAAGTACTTACAACACAAGAGAAAAGGGCTGCTAATTAGTTGGCAAGTCAACTCTGGTTGGCTGAGGTGTTGTCAAGGACAAAACAAAAGGAAACTATAGGCTCCCTATACTTCCAGATAATTCAAAAAAGCTTGAACATATTCTTTTTTTTGCAGAGAATGGGTCCTACATATGAATGATGCTTCTAGCAAGTGTAAATGATGAGGTGAGTGTGACTGCACTTGACATCAAGGCAGCTTTGACTAAGTGTGGCATCAAGGAGCCCTAACAAAACTGGAGTCAATGGGAATCAGGGGGAAAACTCTCCACTGGTTGGAGTCATACTTAGCACAAAGGAAGATGGTTGTGGTTGTTGGAGGTCAATCATCTCAGTCCCAGGCACAACCATTTTCATCTGCTTCATCAATGATCTTCCCTTCATCATAAGGTCAGAGGTGGGGATGGCCGCAGATGATTGCACAATGTTCAGCACCATTCACGACTCCTCAGGTACTGAATTAGTCTAATATCCATATGCTGCAAGACCTGGACAATATTCAGGCTCGGGTTGATGAGTGGTAAACAACATTCATACCACACAAGTGCCAGACAATAACCATCTCCAACAAAAGAGAATCCATGCATCTTCCCTTGACATTCAATTACATTACCTTGCTGAATCCCCCACCATCAACATCCTGGGGGTTACCATTGACCAGTAGCTGAACTGGACCAGCTACACTGTGGCTACAAGAGCAAGTCAGAGGCTGGAAATTCTGTGGAGAGTAACTCACCTCTTGACTCCCCAAAGCCTGTTCACCATCTATTGGGTACAAGTCAGGAGTGTGTTGAAATACCCTCCACCTGCTGGATGAGTGCAGCTCCAAGACTCAAGAAACTCAACACCATCCACGGCAAAGCAGCCCACTTGATTGGCGCCCCATTCACCACCTTAAATATTTACTTCCTCCACCACTGATGCAGTGTACCGTCTACAAGATGCACTGCAGCAACTCACCATGGCTTTTTCAACAGCAGCTTCCAAACCCATGACCTTTACCACCTAGAAGGGCAAGGGCAGCAGATGCATGGGGACAGTTCCCCTCCAAGCCACACCCCATTTTGTCTTGGAACTATTTTGCTGTTTCTTCACTGTTGCTGGGTCAAAATCCTGGAACTCCCTACCTAACAGCACTTTGAGTTTACCTACAGCACATGGACTGCGGTGATTCAAGATGGCAGCTCACCACTACCTACTCAGGGGCAATTAGGGAGGGCCAATAAATGATGGCCTAGCCAGCGACACCCACATCCCGCAAACAAGTAAATAAAACAAGCCACATTATGATTTTTTTTTTAAGGGTAGTCACTCCTCACCCCTGGAGTTCAGCTCTTTTGTCCATGTTTGAACCAAGGCTGTAAAGAGGCCAGAAGCTGAGTGATCCTGGTGGAACCCAAACTGAGTGTCAGTGAGCAGGTTATTGCTGGGCAGGTGCTGCTGATAGCACTGTGATGGAATACTCTCCACTTGCCTGAATGAGTGCAGTTTCAACAACACTCAAGAAGCTTGACACCATCCAGGACAAAGCAGCTTGCTTGATTGGCACCCCTTCCACAAACATTCACTCCCTCCACCACGATGAACAATGGAAGCAGTGTGTACCATCTACAAGATGCAATACATAAACTCACCAAGGCTCCCTAGGCAGCACCTTCCAAGTTGATGAATACTACCAAGGGCAGCAGATACATGGGAACACCACTACCTGGAAGTTCCCCTGCAAGCCACTCACCATCCTTGGAAATATATCGCCGTTCCTTCACTGTTGCTGGGTCAAAATCCTGGAGCTCCCTCCCTAACAGCACTGTGGGTGTACCTACACCACAGGGTCTGCAGCGATTCAAGGCAGCAGTTCACCACCACCTTCTCAAAGGCAATGAGGGATAAGCAATAAATGCTAGTCTAGCTAGCGATGCCCACATCCTGTAACTGAATTAAAGAAGCGGCAGCCTTTGGCCCATTTGCAAGTTTGTGCAATATGCAGCGAACAATGATCTGATCATGATAACCACTGTCTTGCAAGGTAACTTTGATGTGCTCTATTTCTACACTGAGCTTGCAAGGTGAGCAAATAGCTCTGGAAAGGCAAAGTCTCTCAAAAATTTGTCAGTGAAGTGAGACCTGCTACCTAAAAATGTTAACAAATTGTTTATTTAGGCTTGGATGATAGTTCTAAATTTTTCTGCAGCTGTTATGATAACCCAATCAAAAAGTATGATGCCTTTTAAAAAAAGTAACATGGTGGAAATGGGAGTTTCAATGCCTGGTATGGTAAAACACCAACTAGAACAATAAACTTGAATCAGTTTCAGCATAAAAGTTATTTTCCAGAAATTGCACTTTCAATTCCATTCAACAGGTTCCTCTAAAAGCACTGTTTTAGAGGAATGAAACCTGGTTATCAGGAAAGTCTGAGCTCCAACAAAGCAAATTCTTGCTGCAGTGAGAAGTTCTTCAATGTGTTTGTAGATAAATTTCACTTTTCCAACTCAAGAGATCCAAATTGCAAATAATCTCGAGTTCTCTATCTGAAGGCAGGTCCTTGGCAATTATTTACCGAACCACAGCAAAGTGCCTTGATTTTTACTACAGGTAGGGTGAAGAGGCAGACCCTGAATCTACCTCAGCCAGAACAGGGACTGAACCCTGTGCTGTTGGCGATAATCTGATTCACACACCAGCAATCTAGCCAACTGACCCCCATATATATATATATATATATATATATACACCACTTGCTGTGGTAAAAGCCTTAAACACCACTGGCATAATCCAGCAACCCAACACTGGTTACCTGGCCATTCATTGGTAGATTCTTTGTAGAATGAATGTATTCAGCATAATTCTAACAATACATTGTCAGATAATTAATGAGAATCAGTGTTTCCAATTTTTCAAAAGCATTTTTCTATTTTAGATCACTATTTACACAAAATTAACACAATGTTGATTCCAGAGTATCACTAGAATGCACTTGTCCTCCAATGACCTCAGAAGTACTTAGGGGCTTTGGTTTCTTCACGTTTCAATTCCTTCTACAGTCTCTGTATTAAAACTGAGATCAGAAAGAATTTCTTCTTGTCCCTCATGTTCAAACTGACTCCATGAAATGTCATTTACCTGTGAAGAAAAACAAATCCAAGAGTTTCATCCAAGTTTATTGCTAAAAATAATTAGATGTAAACAGAATATTATACACAACTGATTGCAATGGTTTTAAAAGAGAAAGAGTAGAGACTCAATAATCAAAGCAAAAATAACTTTGCATATAACAGAGGTACTTTATCCTATTTGGATAAAAGGAACACCTTTTCCAATTCACATAGAGGCTTTCCCATTTGATCTACCCAGTGATTATACCTGCAGTTGTGTTTGAAGTTCCTCCTCTGTGAAACAATCAGTTTCATCCTGTTCAGAACTCCATTGCAGAGATACCTTCCCATTCCCTACAAGGAACAGAGAGAGGAAAAAATAAATCTTCATTCATACAGCTCATAAATAGCATCGCAAACATAATTTTCTTGCATTCGTATGAATCCTAAGGGCAAAACTAGCTATTCCATTCAAGCCTATCCCATAGAAACATGGTTTATGAAGGTTGCACTATTAATCTCATTCCTACCCATCAATGTCATGCAATCAGAAATAACTTAGGACAATGTGGGGAAAGGAACCTTTTGGAAATACTTCTCCAACCCCCAAAGGCAACCAAACTTGTTTTAGGAGACCACAGAGACTAGCATCACTAGCCCCCAAAATTTCCACATACCTCCTATAGCTTGAGATAATTTCCACTTACAGGAAACTATCCTTCACCCCTTTACATGCTTGCATTGAATCTGCATTAATCATACATGAATTTTGTTTCATTCAGTTAAGAGATGTGAGCATTGCTGGCAAAGCTATCATTTATTGCCCATTCCGAATTGCCCTTGGGAAGGTGGCGGTGCGCTGCTTTCTTCAACAGTGAGGTAGTCCATGTGGTGGAGGTACACTTAGTGCTTTTAGAAAGTAGTTCTAGTATTTTGACCCAGCCACAGTGAAGGAACACATATGGGCCAGAATTTTACGTCCCGTCGACAAGCATGCACCCGACCCAAATAGACACGAAATAGCACGAGATGACGTCGGGCGAGTGTCCCAAAGTCATCGCGCACTCGCGTGATATTTTGCTCGGCGGGTGCGCACAGCAGTCGGAAACGTGCCCACCAACAATTAAGTGGGCAATTAAGCCCATTAATGATGCAATCAACAGCGATTTTACATGGCCTGTCCACATTTACGGTTGACGGACAGGCCATTCTCCCAGGTGGCATTCACATTTTTGCTCAAACCTTGATCCAGGGTGGGATGAAATCTCCGTGGGGAAATAAACAGATATCTGGTACTGTTTTTTTTATGCAGTATACTTTCAGGTGATTGATTGGGCTGCATGGATTTATTTTGCAGGATTTCTGGTGTGTCCTTCAGTCTGTGGAGGTCTGCAGCTCCCTGGGGCAGCTGTCTGCCTTCAGAGTGCTCTCTTGAAGCACCCACCCACACCCTCGGTTATGTCGGCGCCCGCCCTCTTCCCTCCCCACCCTGGCAGCGCTGAGCATTTCACACTGGCTGGCCTTTAATTGGACAGCCAGCATGAAATCACGGTCGGGGGTCGATCGCGGCTGGTGGCCCATTTCCCATTCGCTCCCCAGCCCACTGATCGCACGTGCCTGACAACCGAAAAATTCAGGCGATAGTTCCAAGTCAGGATGGTGTGTGACCTGGAGGCGAACTTGTAGATGACAGTATTCCCAGGTGTCTGCTGCCCTTGTCTTTCTAGGCAGAAGAGGTCAGGATTTGGAAGGTGCTGTCATAGGAGGCTTGGCAAGTTGCTGCAGTGCAGTTTGTAGATGTTACAATGCTGCCACTGAGCACTGGTGGAAAGAGTGAATGTTTAAGGTGGAATATGGGGTGCCGATCAAGGGAGCTTCTTTCTCTTGAACGGTGTTAAGCTTCTCAAGTGTTGCTGGAGCTGCACTTATCCAGGCAAGTGGAGAGTATTCTATCAATTCCTGATTTGTGCCTTGTTGGTGGTGGATAAGTTTTGAGGATTCAAGAGGTAAGTTACTCCCCAGAGAATTCCCAACTTCTGATCTAGTCAGTGGTAATCCCAGAATGTTGAAAGTGGGGGTTCAACAATAACAATTCTGTTGAACATCTAGGGAATATGGATAAAATTCTCTCTTGCTGGAGATGATCATTGCCTGGCACTTATATAGCATGAATGTTACTGATCAGCCCAAGCCTGAGCGTTGCCCAAGTCTTGCTGCTCGTGAGCATGGACTGCTTCAGTAGAACTTTCTACTACTATCATTTGTCTGCTATTTGAAAGCAACACCTTTCAGCGGCATTTCAATAATTGCATAAAAGGACACAGCCTTAGTTTCAAGCAATGGTTCAGATTGAGCCCAAATCTACTGCTCTGGTAAAAACATCTGTAGTAATAAGACCTGCTTCGTTCTTTCCCCAGGGCACCAAGGTAATAAACTTTCCAGCCCATTATGTTCTGAGTCACGCCTTCAATACAACCAATCATATAAGGTTCTGAAATTTTTTGTAGAATTACAATTAAAAAACTATTGAAAGAAGAATGCATCATGTGCCTTGGACTTGGAGATCCAGTCCCCCTAACCCCATCATGTAGAAGATATAAAGAAGTTGTGCAGTAAAATAATCTGTTCTTTAAAAAAAAAGATTATCTACAACAGGGTCATTCCAGTTTCCTTAAATAGTTGCTATGTAAAGCTTACATTGGTCCCTGATGGCAATATGTAAGCTTTGCCTTGAATGCCAAATCAAAAATGACCTTTAGGAATTATGTCCCTTTCAGCACTGGAGTTGGTTGAGAGCAATTTCTAAATATGCTTCTGGGGGAGGAGGGTAGAGGCCAAAAGGAGCAATTGAAAAGATTGACTCAAAGGAGACTGTTTAAAATTTGCTTGACAGGTGTTAGTAGGGAGCAATAGCATGGAGGTTATGTTAGTGGATTAATAGACAAAATGCATGGAGTAATGTAGTGACCATGTGTGACTATTGATTTTCATAAACAACCCATCTGGGTCACCCATGACCTTTAGGGAAAGAAATCTTTTCTTACCTGGTCTAGTTTATATGTGACTACAGACCCACAACTATGTGGTTTACTCTGAACTGCCTGTGAAATGGCTTGGCAACCCAGTCAGTTGTTTCAAGACAACAGTCACCACCACATTCTCAAGAGCAATTAGGAATGGGCAACAAATGCTGGCCTTGCCAGCAACACATGCATCCCGTGAATGAATAAAATAAAGAATGGCATAGCCTGTGTAACCTGGTTCTCAAGCATGTGAATTGCAGAGGTTTCCCAATGGCTCAGTTGGTTGAGACAGGCAGGTACCAGGCTAAATGCAAGGTCTTTACTGTGCTACTAGAACTCACCAAGCATACTACTTGACTCCAGGTTTTTGGATTAGGAAGTGAAAATCTTCATCAGTGTTCAGCAAGCCTTGGAAAAAGTGCACAAATGGGTATTGGGTTCAATTGTGATGCCCTCTGGAGTTCACAGAAAATGGCAGGGCCTCAACCATCTAAGTTCAGAAATGAAAAATGAACTTGGCAGGTGGAGAAAGACTGCAGAAGGCTGCAGCGCAGAAGGATTTGGGAGTTCTTGTGAAGGAATCCCATAAAGCAAAATAAATGCAAGTTCAACAGGTAATAGGGAAGGCAAATGGAATGTTGGCCTTTATTTCAAAGGGAATGGAGTATAAAAATAGGGAAGTCTTGCTAAAACTATACAAGGCACAAGTTAGACCACACCTAAAATACTGTGAACAATTTTGGTCCCCTTATCTAAGGAAAGATATACTGGCAATGGAGGAAGTCTAGAGAAGGTTCACTAGGTTGATCCCGAGTATGGAGGGATTTTCTCATGAGGAGAGGTTTAGTAGGTTGGGCTATACTCATTGGAGTTTAGAAGAATGAGAGGTGACTTTATTGAAACATATAAGATTCTTAGGGGGCTTAGCAGGGTAGATGTTGAAAGGTTGTTTCCCCTTGTGGGAGAGTCTAGGACCAAAGGGCATAATCTCAGAGTAAGGGGTCACCCATTTAAGACAGAGATGAGGGAGAATTTCTTCTCTCAAAAGCTAGTCAATCTCTGGAACTCTTTACTGTAGAGGGCTATAGAGGCTGAGTCATTAAGTATATTCAAGGCTGAGATAGATTTTTAATCAGTAAGGGAATCAAAGGTTATGGGGAAAAGGCAGGAAAGTGGAGTTGAGGATTATCAGATCAGCCATGATCTCATTAAATGGCAGAGCAGACTCAATGGGCTGAATGGCCTACTTCTGCTCTTACATCTTATGGTCTTAAAATGCAGCACTTGAATAGCTATTTTTTTTATTCTTGCTCTTACAAAATAGCTGTTTCAAAGTAAATCTTCCCTCAGAGTTGCTAGAATTTATATCATTCAGTATTTCTCCTGTTCAAGCGTACTCAGTCATTTTGAATAAAATCTGTTCTATATTGCTACTCCTGAAAAGTTAAAAATTTGGGAATTACAACTTTACCCAGGACGACAAGAAGGATCTTCTGGAATGCATCCGATAAAGCTTTCTGTGTTGCAGCCTTTTGAGCTCTTCCAAGTTTCAAGGCAAAATTCAGTGGATCTACAACAAAATAAGAGATTTTCATTGAGTGTTCAGTTGATCAGAAATATTTTATCAACAATATTCTGCTGCACATTTGAAAGAACTCAGTTAAATAATACTTTTCATGATCTGACATCTCAAAGCATTGCATAGCCAATTAATTACTTTTGAAGTGTAATCACTTATTTGGGAAAAAAAATGTAAGACCCAATAGACAGCAAATTAAACAAGTAACTCTTTAGTCTGCTTATAAGGTATCAGTTAAGGAAAAACTCCCCATAAGGTATCAGTTAAGGAAAAAAACCCACTCTTTTAGAAAAGTACCATGTGATCTTTAACACCCATTTGAACAGACTGATGAAGCTGTGGTCTCATCCAAAAGATGGCAGGCACACCTAACATTGTAACAATCCCTCAGCACTGCACTTAGTGGCAGTGAGGATTGTGTGTTAAAACTCTGCAATGGGGCTGTATCCATGATCCTCTGACTCTGAGGCAAGATTGCAACTGCTGAGCCATATGTCTATATTAGCCTGAAGTTGAATTACAGTCTAGGCAAGCTGCACCTTAATTTAGAAGAATCAGAAAAAGCAACAGCACAAGCGGTTATGACAGAGCGCTTCAAATTGTGCAACATTATCCAATTTAGTCATCCGGTTTAAAAAACTAACAGTGTGATTAAGCTTTCTGTTGTCCCCTCATTGATCTTTGAATATGACAAGTTGAATCCGTTATACAATGGAACGTCAATTATCTGGCATATTGGAGGAATCATTTCACAATCCCCATTCCCTCCCTTTACAGCTTTCCAGATACAGGGTGAGCATCAAAGGTAACATATTCACTTCAAGTAATTTTATTGGTGGTCCCAACAGAGATAGTATCAGAGACTATCAACAAGATTGCCACTGGCAATCAAATCCTTGTTTTCACACGCATGTATATTGGAAGTTCCTGGTTTCCCCAAAATCAACTAAGACTTTACTCATATTGTGTGTGTGTGTGTGTGTGTGTGTGTGTGTGTGAAGGATGCTCCAAAGAATGGTATCATTTTCCACTGCATTCATACTACTTTGTACAGTCACATGCAGGCAGACTGAGAGTGCACAGGGCTTCTGTTCTGTAGGCAGGTCAGCACTTGTCATTGTAGTTTAGGAGCTTCTGTTAACCGCCGATCCTTGGCCTCAATTCCAAGCCTCACAGATGTACTTACACTGCTAAACCTACTTGGGTCCTCCCAAATTAGTAAAAGAACTTAAAGCAAAATGTAACAATTTGCATTTATATAGCATCTTTAATGTAATAAATTATCCTGAGGTGCTTCACAGGATTTTGATACAGTCTCACAAGATATTAGGGCAAGTGATCATAAGGTTGTTCAAAGAAGTAGGTTTTAAGCAGCTGGATCGAGAGGCATAGAAGTTAAGGGAGGGAATTTCAGAGCCTGGGGTCGAGGCAGTTGACTGCACAGATGCTTGAGAGATCAGAAATGAAGGAGCACAGAGATCTCAATGGCTTGTAGGGGAACGGCCATGAAAGGATTTGAAAATAAGGATGAGAATGTTAAAATCAAAGCAACGCTGAACCAGGAGCAAATATCCGTTAGCAAGCACAAGGATGATAAGTGAAGAGGACTGGGTGAAAGTTAGGATACAGGCAGCAGAGTTTTGTTTACAACACAAAGGAGAACTCCAGAGACTTATTGATGACCTCCGCATTGATCAGAATAAACTAGTTTTAAATTTCTGTGGCACTGTTCAGTGATGTTTCTTGAAACACTTCACAGAATATTGTAGTTTTTATATCTGTCTATTATTCATCTGCAACATCAGTGATGCATTTGCTTAAAGCAGGGGGCAGGATACAGTCAACAGCTGATTAACTGCAAGAAAAATGGAAGTGGAAATGAATCATGTTACCAAAATAGCAACTCCTCTGCCACAAATCAACCAAATCATGCAAGATCGACTATTTTAATACAGCTCATGCCTTTTTATCTTTCAGTGTTCTAGTGTTGGTCATTAGCATCTATAGCATTATTTCTGATGTGTCAACTGTCTTTCTGCATAACTAAACAATTAACTTGCATCCCAAAAAAATTTCACTGATAAAGCCATATTCATATTTCCCTGCATCCTGGCCACAGCTAAAATTAAACAGGTAGATTAAATATTTAAACATACATTTAATTTCTGTATTGATGAATTAAGATGCTGAAATCAATACACCTTATTTTTAAATGAATGTCCGTACCCGAAATGGTCTTTGCATACCCCAAAGCATCAGACCTGAAATCGTTCCATACCATCTATTTTTGCCTCCTTCTAATTCTAGGGGCAACTCTACACTAATGTTTCCTCTTTTCTTGCCTTTGCCTTTATTTTAGATAATTTGAACCTGTTCTTGTGCTCTTCATTCATTCACTCAGCTTTACCATTTAACCTTTCCTCTTGTATTTCCTGCTTTACCATTCTCCCCACTGTATCTTATGGCATTATATTTCTGAGGCTTTCCAGCTTAATCCTCTGATTATGTCAATATCCAGGGTTTTGGCTAGATGTGGTGCTCACAACTCATGTTATTGCCCTCAGAGATACTTGCAATTAAAAATCTCCTCTTTATCATAAGACTATGTTAATAAGGGAGACAAGCTGAGAGAGAGAGATTGAACAGATTGGAGTATTAGGGCAGTAACAGAAGCAGGGAGTGGAGGAAGAAAAAGGCAGGCAGAAAGCACACTCAATGTCAAGCTTTGGGGGTCAGCAGTAGAACTGGGGCCTGGGTTTTATCCTTGGCGGGTGCGCGTGATCGGCGAGTCCAGGAGCAGTCGGGAAAGGGGCTCCCGCCCGCGATTTCACACTGGCTGGCCAAGTAAGGCCCACCCAGCATGAAACACGTCTTCCCAATGGTTGGGAAGGGCCGGGCTGGGGTGGGGGCCTGTCAGGCGCTGGGTCCAATGGTGACCCTGTGGGCAGTTTAAAAAGGGCACAGGCAACTCATTGAAGGCTGCCAGGGAAGAACATATCTTCTGTGTGCTGAAGACCGAAGTGGCTGGAGACATCAGGTGGGAGGGCAGGCTGGATGGGCACTCAGCCCCCCTGGTTTTCGGACGAGTGCCTCATGGTCCTCCTGGAGGGGGTGTCTGCCAGGAGGGTCACCTTTCATCCCCAGCAATGGGAGAAGGAAGCCACCACACCTGACGAAGAAAGTTTGGGAAGATGTAGCAGCCCAGGTCAGCAGCGCACATGGGTGCAGTGCCACAAAACGTTCAACGGCCTGCTGTGCTCCAGGAAGGGTAGGTACCGTGTTGGCATGGATCAGTGTGAACAAGTGTTAAGGGCTGGCCGTTCCCCCAAGGAGCTCAGAGGTGTTAGGGTCTGAGTGTCAACTATCAATGATGCCGAAGCTGGCGAAGGGGTGGAGGGAGCCCTGGCTGATTGGTCTTAATGCCTTGCGGCACAACCTTCAAGGTGTTCCTCAAGTGGGGTTGGACAGGCTGCAATGGCGCTGCAGGTAGAGAGTGGACTAATCCATGCTCCTCTGTCCTTTCAGGAGAAGACGACCCGTAACAACACAGACAGATGGAGGCCCCCCAAACCTCCTAATCCTTACAAGATTTGAGCAGGACGCCTTGGAGCTGGACAGGCTCCACGCACCTCGGTCAGCCGGTTGTGGAGAGGCTGGGGTGTCAGACGAAGGTACAAGTGCAGTGCATAGAGGTGAGAGTTTCGGATGGTGCAAACATTCTTGTGCAGTCCCTTCATCAATGGGAGCCTCAAAACTGGAGTCCCCATTGATCACTAAAAGGCATTGGTACCATGATGCAGATCTCCATTGTCTCACCAGGGTGCCTGGCATGCACAGTGACAGTGCGATGACTTATACTAATGACATTTCGTTGTTCTCCCTTAGATTCACCAGCAGGCACTCACTCGCAGGACCCCAAAGAGCCACTCCTGATGCCAGAGGACCGCCAGGCTTCAGATGCACCTACATCACACCTGCTCTCTGAACCAGGCACCAGTGCAGATACCAGCACCTTGGTGGGGGTTGATGTTTGGCTAGAATATCGGTGCACAGAGGTGAGGGCACTTCACACTCGCTTGAGGTGCAGGCGGAGGCAGAGAGTGCCCAGGGCACTGGCAGTTGAAGGACTGCTGGAGACCAGGATGATGCTGGGTCAAAGGCAGAAGATGAGCCTCTGGAGTCGTCTGTTAGGCGGCAGATGCTGGGGTGTCTAGTGGGATGTGTGGGAGAGATCCATGAGGGTATGCTTGCTGTGGTTTTTGTTGTGGAAGAGTCCATGCAGAGCATAAGCACTGTGTTGACCCTCATGGCTGAGCACACTGCCTCTTCCATTGAGAGAGTGGTGTCTCTCATGGAGAGGCAGCTCCGGGAACAGAATCGGGTGTTCCTGGGGTTGTGCTCAGGCCTGCAAGCCCTCACACAGACAATGACCTCAGATGGTCAGTGCCAGTGTGGGAGATGGACGAGGCACCCAGTATCCCAGCTAGATACCCGTCCATCAATGGCGAGCAGGGAGGTCCAGAGTGACCTCACGTTGGCGCAAGAGTTGCTTGTCATTTCCGCGGGCTCCTCTCAGGGCGCTCTGGATGAAGGCAGCAGCTTTTCCGCCCCTCTGCCAGTGACCATGGCACCTGATGAGGCTGTGATGACTGGGGAGATGCCAGCCATGGCACTAGTAACTCCCTCCCAGGGAGGGCCGGCAGAGGCTCCACTGGCCAGAGGACGACAGCCAAAGTCATCAAGGGCAACAAGACACCACAGTCAGCAGGCTGCTTGCAATGCCGCTGCAAGTGAGAGCAAGGCATCAGGACATAGCACTCGTAAACATAAGTTTAAGGCACCATGAGCACAAGAGGGACTGGTCACGAGTGATCTTCTGTTCTGTAATGTTTTGTTTATGTTTACTGGTATGGAATTGAACATCAGAGAAGGTTACAAAAATGCTGCAAAAGCTCAGCAGGTCTAACAGCATCTGCAGAGAGAAAAAAATACAGAGTTAACGTTTCGAGTCCTTATGATTCTTCTTCAGAGCTAAAGAGAAATAAAAATGTAATGAAATATATACTGTTTAAAATGGGGTGGGTGGGGGGGGTGGAGCTGGATAGAAGGCCAGTGATAGGTGGAGGCAAAGGAAAGATTGCCAGCGATGTCATGGACAAAGGGGTGTTAACGATAGTGGTATTGGCTAAATGAGGTGCTGATGGTGGCATTAAGGTCAGAAAGCAGAATGTGATAATAGCAGGACAAAGGTAAACACTCTGGAAAGAAAAACATGAACAAGTGACAGATAGCCCTTATGGGGGCTGGGGTTGGGGAGGGGACAGTGGTGGGGAATAAAAATAAGTGTATAGAAAATTAAAATATGAAAATAAATATTGAAAAGGGGATAAAATGGTGTTGAGGATGGAGGAGAGAATTCATAGTCTGAAGTTGTTGAACTCAATGTTAAGTCCGGAAACGGGGACTTCCAGATTTAACATTGAGTTCAACAACTTCAGGGCATGAACACTCTCCTCCATCCTCACCCTCTTTTTATCCCTTTTCTTCAATATTCATTTTCATATTTTAATTTCTATTTTTTATCCACGTATTTTTATTCATTGTTTTATTCCCATCTTTTATCCTATTCTCAATCTTTTTTCCCACCACCGTCCCCTCCCTCCACCCCACCCCCACAAGGGCTGTCACTTTTTCATGTTGTCCTTTCCAGAGTACTTACCCTTGTCCTGCTATTATCACATTCTGCTTTCTGACCTTAATGCCACCATCAGCACCTCATTTAACCAATACCACTATCATTAACATCCCTTTGTCCATGACATCGCTGGCAATCTCTCCTTTGCCTCCACCTATCTTTTCTGTTTTTTTTTTGTTTCAAAATACAGAATCTTGACCAGAACCCATGACAGTGAGTTGAACTTCAGTTGGCCCCTAGGACATATAATTTGGATTTAGAGGCCATTTTTATATATTCTTGCAGTAGAAAAAAGCTTGCTATTCTATTTAAAATTCCAGTACGGATTTAAAAAGAGAAATATTCATTATACATTATCACTTGTAAATATCAACTGATTTCTAAATATTTTAGCAGTGTGAAGAAGTGACTGCTTATGATTGAGCCCATAATGGTTATGTACTTTATTTTCATACTGTAATGGTTATATTAAGTGCCTATATGTTATAAAGGATTTGTGTTCAATGGTTAGTTGCAAACAGTTTGTGTTTTTTCTGAATATGAACAGAAGTTCCAATTTTCCTCAGTTAGTAACATTCATTTCTCCCAGACAGGAGATTGAGTTCAGATTCTATTCCAAAGCACAAATTTAAGACAGACACTCTAGTAGGGTATTGAGGGAGGGCTGTATTGCATAAGTTGTTGTTATTATAGATGGATATTACATATTTAATGGTACCAAAGAACGTCATAAAGTTTTCTTGCTGTATTGACCAATATTACTCTCATAACCAACACCATAAAAAGACATTTATATAGCGCCTTTAGTGCAATAAAATCTTTCCAGGTGCTTACATATTAATTTGCGGTTTGTAATATCTTTGAAACTGCAATTAATCTGAAAGCATCTTGAGCAATGTTAAGACACCATGTAGCAATTCGAAGCTTCAATTTATTTCTTACCTGTTGTATCTTGGTCAAATTCTTCAGAAACCCCAATACCTCTGCAACACATGCCGTAATTTATGAATTTAACTTCCATAATGCAAATATATTTTATGCTCTTTCTCTCCAGCTGTACTAGTTCCTGTGTATTTTCTTCACTTCCACCTGCATCAGAAATATTCTGGAGCTGTAAAAACAGGGCTGCAAGTAAGACAGTGAATCGAGAACCACAACACAGACAGACCCCCCTCAGCAAATACTACAATTTACACAGGAATTGGTGCTTACGAACAATAGAATTAGGAGCAGGGGTAGGCTGTTTGGTCCCTTGAGCCTGCTCCACCATTCAATAACATCATGGCTGATCTGATTGTGGCTCCAACTCCACACTCCTGTCTACCCCTGACGACTAACAAAGGACTCAAAGGTTAAAAATCTATCTCTGCCTTAAAAACATTCAATGACCCTGCCTCCACCGATCTCCAGGGAAGAGAGTTCCAAAGGCTGATGACCTCGAGAAACAATTTCTCATCTCCACATTAAATGGGAGACCCCTTATTTTTAAACTGTGTCCCTATTTTTAGTGTCTCCCATGAGGGGAAACGTAACAGCATCCACCTGGTTTTATATGCTTCAATAAGATCACCTCTCATTCTTCTAAACTCCAATGGATACAGATCCAGCCTGACCAATCTTTCCTCATAAGATAACACCCCCTGCCCCCCCAATCCCAGGTATTAGCCAAGTGAGCCATCTCTGAACTGCTTCTAATGCATTTATATCCTTTCTTAAACGAGACCAAAACTGTACTCCATATATGTATAAGGCTAACTTTGATTGACAAAATAGATTATATAGAGTATATAGACACCGATAGGCAGTAGCAAACATTTTTTAAAAATTCAGAATTCTCAACAAAAATATATTCAATTGAGAAAGAAATACTCCATGGGAAAAGTGATTCATAAATTAAAAGGACAAGTTTATAATGTTGCAAAGTATAGTAGTGAGCCTGAGGATTGGGAACATTTTAGAAACAAGCACAGGAGGACCAAAAATTGATTTAAAAGGGAAAGGCTAGTATGAGAGTAAACTAGCAAGAAATATAAAAATAGATTTCAAGGGCTTCTCCAAGTAAGTAAAACAGAAGAGGATAACAAAAGTCCTGGTGCCTTAGAGGCTGAGAGAGTAGAAACTAGAATGGGGAATAAGGAAATGGCAGTAACGTTAACCAAATATTTTGTACTCATCTTCACAAAAGAAGATCCAAAATGTATGCCAAAAATAATGGGGAAATCAAAGGTCAAATGAAAGTGAGGAACTTAAAAGTTATTAAAGCCAGTAGAGGAAAACTACTCAAGAAATTAATGGGGCCAAAAAAAAATCAACAAATCCCCTGGACCTGATGGTCAACATCCTAGGGTTCTAAAAGGCTACAGAGATGTTGGATGCATTGGTCGTGATCTTCCAAAATTCCTATATTCTGGAATGCTTCCAATGGACTGGAAGTCAGCAAATGTTATAATACTAGTAAAGAAAGGACGAAGAGAAAAAACATGGAATTACAGGCCAGACATCAATTATCTGGAAAATACTGAAATTATTAAAGTGTTAACAAGGCACTAAAAAAAATCAAAATAAGATTAGGCAGAATCACATGGTTTTATGAAACAGAAATTTTACCGGGAATTCTTTTGAGGATGTAACCAAAAGGATATATAAAGCAGAGCCAGTGGATGTAGTATATTTGGATTTCCAAAAGCATTTGATAAGGTGCTGCGTAAAAGGTTATCACATAAGATAAGGGCTCATGAGGTTGGGAGTAATATTTTAGCATGGATAGAGGATTGCTTAACAGACAGGAAGTGGGAATAAATGGGACATTTTCAAGTTGGCAGGTTGTAACTAGTTGGGTGCCGCAAGGATCAGTGCTAGGGCCTCAGCTATTTACAATCAATGTTAACGACATAGATGAAGATGCTGAGAGTAATGTACCTAAGTTTGCCAATAATACAAGGCCGATAATACAAATCTAGGTCGGACAATAAGGTGCAATGAGGCTGCAACAGGTTAAGCAAGTGGGCAATAAAGCGACAGATTAAGTATAAAGATGAGGTTATTCACCTTTGTGGGAAGAATAAAAAGAGCAGAATTGTTTTAAAATGTGTGAAACTTGTAAATATTGATGTTCAGAGAGATTTAGGTGTCCCAGTACAAGAAACACAGAAAATAAAAATGTAGGTATAACAAGCAATTAGGAAGGCAAATGGCATGTCGGCCTTTATTACAAGGAATACAAGAGTAAGGAAGTATTGCCACAATTGCAGAGGGCTTTAGTGAGACCACACCAGGAGTAATGTATATAGTTTGGGATTCCTTATTTAAGAAGGATACATTTGCCTTGGAGGTAGTACAATTACTAGACTGGTTCCTGGGATGAAAGGGTAGTCCTAATACAATAGGCTGAGTAACTGAGCCCTATACTCTGAAATTCAGAAGAATGAGAAGTAATCTCATTGAAATATTCAAGATTCTGAGGGGGTTTTACAGGGTGGGTGCTGAGAAGTTGTTTCCCTGGTTGGGGATTCTAGAACTATGGGCATAGTCTCAGGATCAGGGGTCATTCTTTTTTAAGCCTAAGATGAGGAGGAATCTTATCACTCATAGGGTTGTGAATCTTTGGAATACTCTAAACCCAGAGAGGTATGGATGCTCAGTCATTGAATATACTCAAGACTGAGATAGATTTTTGAACTCTAGGGGAAATCAAGATATATGGGGATTGGGCAGCAAGGTGGATTTTAAGGTCAAATATCAGCCATGATCTTATTGAATGGTGTAGCAGGCTCAAGGGATCAAATGGCCTGCCACTATATCACTATAACATTCATAAATAAAAGCATCAAATGTTCATCTTACAACATGAGGACTCTATCAATGATAATGGAAAGTAGGGAGATGGCAAATGAATTAAATAGATATTTTGCTTTGGTCTTCCCTATAGAGGACACAGGTAACATCCCAGAAATAGCTGTAAATCAGGAAATGGAAGGGAGAGAGGAACTCGGAAAAATTACAATCACCATTCAAGTGGTATTAAGCAAATTGTTGGGGCTGCAGGCTTACAAATCCCCAGGTCTGGAAGAACTTCACCTTAAGGTCTTGAAAGAAGTGGCTATTGAGATAGTTGATGCATTGATTTTAATTTTCCAAAATTGCCTAGATTCATGAAGGTTATATTAGATTGGAAAATAGCAAATGTAACTCCTTTATTCAAAAAGGGAGGGAGGCAGAAAGCAGGAAACCAGTTAGCCTAACATCTGTCATAGCGAAAATGTTATTTGCTATTATTAAAGATGTTATGGCAGGGCACTTAGAAAAATTCAAGGCAATCAGGCAGAGTCAACATGGTTTTGTAAAAGGGAAATCATGTTCAACTAATTTACTGAAGTTCTTTGAAGGAGTCACATGTGCTGTGGATATAGGGGAACTGGTAGATGTACTGTATTTAGATTTCCAGAAGGCATTTGATAAAGTGCCACATCAAAGGTTATTGCCGAAAATAAAAGCTCATGGTATGGCGGTAACATATTGGCATGGACAGAAGATTAGCTAGCTAACAGGAAGCAGAGAGTTGGCATAAATGGGTCTTTTTCTGGTTGACAAGTGGTGTGCCACAGGGATCAGTGTTGGGGCCTCAACTTTTTACAATTTATATAAATGACTTGGATGAAGGGACCGAAGGAATGGTTGCTAAATTTGTTGATGACACTAAGGTAGGAAAGTAAATTGTGAAGAGGACATAAGGAGGCTACAAAGTGACATAGATAGGTTAAGTGAGTGGGTAAAGATCAGGCAAATGGAGTATAATGTGAAATAGTTCATTTTGGCAAGAAGAATAAAAAAAGCTTATAATCTAAATGGTGAGAGATTGCAGAGTTCTGAGATTCAGAGGGATCAGTGTCCTAGTGCATGAATCACAAAAGGTTAATATGCAGATACAGTAGGTAATTAGGAAAACTAATATAATGTTACCATTTATTGTGAGGGGAATTGATTACAAAAGTAGAAAAGTTATTCTTCAGTTGTACAGGGTATTGGTGAGACTATATCTGGAGTATTGTGTACAGTAATGGTCTCCTTATTTAAAGAAAGCTGTAAATGCGTTAGAAACAGTTCAGAGAAGCTTTGCTAGACTAATACCAGGAAAGGGTGGGTTGTCTTATGAGGAAAGGCTGAACAGGTTAGGCTTGTATCCACTGCTATTTAAAAGAGTAAAAGGCTACTTAATTGAAACCTGACGGGTCTTGACAGAATGGGTGTGGGAAGGATGTTTCCCTTTGTGGGAGAATCTAGAACTAGGGGTCACTGTTTAAAAATAAGGGGTCGCTCATTTAAGACAGAGATGAGGAGAATTTTTTTTCTCTCAGAGGGTACAGTGTCTTTGGAACTCTCTTCCTCAAATGGCAGTGGAAGCAGAGTCTTTGAATATTTTTAAGGCAGAGCTAGATAGATTCTTGATTAGCAAAGGGCTGACAGGTTATCAGGAGTAGGCAGGAAAGTGGGGTTCACGTTACATTCAGGTCAGCCATGATCTTATTGAATGGCAGAGCAGGCTTGAGGGGCCGAGTGACCTACTCCTGCTCGTAATTTGTATGTTCAAGCAATGAGTGAATGCACAGACTATAAACAATTTGGGACCGTTTGAGCCAGCTGGATCAAAACTACAATGGCTTACATTGTTATTTACAGCATCTCTACTGGCAAAAATAGAGGCTATGGTAAAGCCTGTCCCAAAGGCACTAACCAGGACCATTTTCTTCCATTAATGTTGCAACTTTAGTACTGTGCTGATGATCAAGGTAAAATAACTGCTGAGTGCTCCCATAAGGGGTACAAGTGTGAAAGTCCCTTTTTCTATCTTGTACTCAAAAACCTTCATTCAGATCTTGTTTACTTCCAACACTTGCAGCTGCAGCGTGATAAATAGTTCCTCATTCTTAGGCATCAGCTGATGTGGGCAGTTTCAGTCTAATCTGCAGACACATTACCATTCATGCAATTGGTACCTATATGATAAGCAAACTAAAGTACTGCAAGATGACAGCCTATGTGTATATAAAGCACTTCACATATATGGAAAGATGCCTAAGTGCTTTATGTTAATGAATAATGATTTAGCACTGAGCGGAGAAGGTGAGGGGTTTAGGCCAAAAATGTCTCTAAGAGGCTTATTAAGGAATGGATGGGGACAGAGGAGCAAATGAACCCAAAAAAGCAAGTTCCAGAAAGGAAAGCACAGTGACTGAAGCAACAGCTATTGATGGTGGAGGCAGTCAGGAACTAACCTGGTGTTGCAGCAGAAAGAACAATGGAAATATAGCTGGAGGAGATTGTGAAAATAAGGAGAAGCAAGGCACAGAGAGATTTAAAGTAAGGATGAGAGCTTGGAGTTGATGCTGTAGGTCATAGCCAGTGAAGCTGAGCAAGAATCAGTAAATGGGTGTCCAGCACAGTCCATGTGAGGACATAAGCCACAGTACTAGATGGCTTCTAGTTTATAAAGAATGGAGATAGGAAGAACAGCAAGAGATATCCAGCCTTGAGAAGATAAAAAAAAGTGTGAACGTGGTTTTAAGGAGCAGAGACAGGCATTTCAAGCACGAAAGAAAGCAATCCTATTGACTGATGGAAGATATGGTTTGGTACGAGAGGAATGAGCTCAGAGATGAGCAAAATGCAAAGTTTCTATAACAGGGTTCAACTGGAGGTGGTACTGGTAGCTGAAAAGGATGGCTGTGGTCTATGCGCAATCCAAACTGGAAAAAATGACAAATCAAGTTTTACTATTGATGAAGCAGATGAATAAGGTTAGAACACCCACACGGTCTTTTAGGAGGAAATAAAGGGGTGGAATTGAACATCATCAGTACACATTTGGAAACCAAACTCTGAATGTCAGAATACAACAGAATGAAAATACTGAAACAGAAGGAGCCTCAAGACAAGAGCTCCCACAGCATACCAAAGATAACTAAGCTAGCAAAACATGAAATGCCATTCAAGGCAAAGTAGTGCTAAAACAGGAGTCAATGACACAGGATGGACTATGGAGAAAAATTTTAAGGATGAAAAAGCATTCAGTACAATCAAGTACGGTGGAGAAGTAGAGGAGGATAAAAAAAGAGCCACAATCAGTTACGAAAGGATGTCATGGGGACTTTGTTCAGGAGAGTTGCTGCTCTGGGTAGGACAGTAGACTGAATTGGATAGAAGGTGTTGAATAACAGAAGAGTAAACAGGAGGCACACAATGCAATCCAGGATTTTAGATAGGCAGGATAGGTTGTCGTAGGGTTGATAAATGGAGAGAATAGAGGGTTTGAGGAAAGCAGATGGATCTGAAACTGTGGAATAAAAGCTAATGGATGTTAAGATGGGAGGAGCTGGAAGGAGCATGAGGAACAGGCAGCCAAGCAAATGTCTACAATTTTGGACACAAAGACATACAGGAGCTCTTCAAAGTTGTCTAAATTGACCAGGGAGGATGCACAATGGCAGATGACCCAAGGAAACAGTCAGCCATGGAAAAGAGAATTGTGTCTTTCTCCAGGATGACTTTACATTGGAGGAGGAATTGGTAATGTAAATAAGAGAACAGTGGAGCATAAATCATATTTGGAATATTCACCCAGCCTTGGGTTTGAGTCAGGGAGATTGTTGTTTATATAAGGGGAAGTACAAATGAGCCCATTTGATCCCGGACAAACAAAAGGTGAGACAGTCATGATGATCAACATAAGATTTCAATGTCATCTCTAGTTCTGGGACATGGGTGGATGTGGTTGACGTGTGAGGAAATCAGAAGATAGCAATTTTTATGCAGGTGCAGGGTGAAAGTGAAAGGTTTTAAGAAGTAGGAATGAGAGTGGCTGAAAACAAAACGGTCTGAAAATTTCTTGTGACAGGGAATCATGTAATTCTAGCACTTTTCATGATCTGTAGTGAATGAAAATGTTTCTTGGCCACTTCAAACAGGAGGAATTATTAGACTTCAAATGGGTCAAAACATTAGTTTTCCCTTTGTTTATTTTCTCTTACCGTGAAGCAATCCACTTGTATCAAATTGCTGAAGTGACCTCAGCATTTCAGTGTTTAATGCAACTAGTACATGTAACACAGGATGAAGTAAATTCTAATACCAGAACATGATCTTAAAAACTTATTCATAAATCTGTGTCAGTTTTACAAACACTAGTAACTGGTTTGGTTTTCTCTTTAGCAGATGACTGCATAGCTGTAACGTGGGCCTTCCTAGCAGGCTCTCTCCATTTAAATAATATTCTGCTTTTCCATTACAATGGAATTTTACTACATAGCATATAAGTGGACTGCCATAGTTAGATCCCAATTATTAACTCATCTATTAAACTGAGCTTTTCCCAATCTGTGGTTTTAATTCTCCCATGAGTAAAGATCTGGAGTGCGCTTGTTTTCCATCTACATATCAAGTCAGAATTGCTTTAAATGCAAACGGGCCTACTATGCTGCGTTGTTTAGAATTCCTATTTTCTGCTTACTGCAATTATGCGACTACACCATCCATTAAAACCAAGGTAGTAATTAGCCAATTCCTGGCATTTGATGCTGTTTAAAGGATGTTGATTCTCTTGGCGTACTTTCATAGACTTCGTGCACGTTTGAACCTAGATAAAAAAATAAACAAACTGTAAATTACAATTCATCTCTATGTGTACATAAATAATTTGCGAAGATGCATCACATTTGAATAAGAAATTCTGACAATAAAATATTGTTACAAGATTGGTACCTCAAGTGAACCAGAATTTCAGATGGGCAAATGGGGTCTAAAGACTGACCACCGTGTCAGATAATGGGTTGGATGTGGGGCAGGACTAACAGCAAACAACGTATTTTCAACAAACAGACTTATTTACTCGGCAACAATAAAACAATTTATTATGGAATGTATTTTTTTAAAAGGAGTATACAGGAAACAGAACTTATGACTGAAACTGCAGCAACTTCTCCCAGTAAAAGTGGGTGATTTCCCCAGCAAACTGAAGTGACTGGATGATAGTTATATACAAATTATATGCATAAAATAAATCCCAGTCACTGACAGCAAGATTGTCTCCAGGCAAGATTGACAGGGACGACATTCTTGCAGTGAATAGTAGTGTCACTGGATAGAGACATCCAAAGTAGTCCCAGATTGCGGAGTCAAGAGTGGGATGTTTTAGAATATATACTAAGTTTGTGTAAAAGTAAAAATAGATGTGATGGGAAACGTGGCTGTGTAGGCTGAACAGCACCACTTGATATCTGTACACCAACAAGGTCAGCTTTTAAAAAAAATGACAGCCACAGGCTGACATCAAGTTTTACTAATAAATGTTCACATAAAAAGTATTACTAAAAAAGAGAGAAAATAAGGGCAACGTGTCCAGAAAGTGCTTGCTTTACAGAGGAAATTGGTGCACATGGGAATCAAAACCAAACGTTGACCTTCAGGTGAAAGAGGAATAATTGGACCACATACAATTCAGTCCAAATTTTAAAATTGTATATTCTACCCTCACCTTTATGTTTCCATTATCTAAACTTATACAATATATTCAAATACCTATGTAAACTTTCACCATGTAATGATACCCTTCTGCCACAGATGAAACTGTAGTGTCTCTACAAGGAGGAAGAGAGTAATTAACATTCATGTAGGAACTCATCATGGAAAAAATTGATAGTTTGTCCAAATAGATTGTTAGGCCATAAGGTCATAAGATGTAGGAGAAGTAGGCCATTCAGCCCATCAAGTCTGCTCTGCCATTCAATGAGATCATGGCTGATCTGATAACCCTCAACTCCACTTTCCTGCCTTTTCCCCATAACCCTTGATTCCCTTACTGATCAAAAATCTGTCTATCTCAGCCTTGAGTATACTTAACGACCCAGCCTCTACAGTCCAACTGCAGTAAAGAATTTCACAAATTGACTACCCTCTGGGAGAAGAAATTCTTCCTCATCTGTGTTAAATGGGCACCCCCTTACTCTGAGATTATGCCCTCAAGGGAAAACAACCCCTCTGCATCTACCCTGTCAAGCCCCCTAAGAATCTTATATGTTTTTCTCATTCTTCTAAACTCCAATGAATACAAGCCCCTTACTCAACCTATCCTCATAAGAAAATCCCTCCATACCCAAGATCAACCTAGTGAACCTTCTCTGGACTGCCCCCAATGCCAGTATATCTTTCCTTAGATAAGGGGACCAAA